>NW_015162531.1:219897-242512 GCF_001447785.1 Gekko japonicus | reverse complement strand
GCTGGGCTTTGAATTGAAGATTCACACCATCTGTTTTGGTCTTTTTCTTGTGAGTCAGAGCTCACTTCCTACTCAGGAGGAGGAGTTTGGTGTAGTGTAGCCAGTTTGGTGTAGTGGTTAGGTGTGTGGACTGTAATCTGGGAGAACCAGGTTTGATTCCTCACTCTTCCACATGCAGCTGCTGGTGTGACCTTGGGTCAGTCACAAGTTCTCTCAGAGCTGTTCTCTCAAGAGCAGTCCTCGAAAGAGCTCTCTCAGCCCCACCTACCTCACAGGGTGTCTGTTGTGGGGAGGGGAAGGAAAAGGAGATTGTAAGCCACTCTGAGACTCCTTCGGGTAGTGAAGGGTGGGGTATAAATCCAACTCTTGAGAACCAGTTTGGTGTCGTGGTTAAGTGCGTGGACTCTAATCTGGGAGAACCGGGTTTGATTCCGCTCTCCTCCACGTGCAGCTGCTGGATGACCTTGGGCAAGCCCTGGAGAGGCAGAATAAAGTAATTTTCTGGCTCAGGAGCAAATTTTTGGCCTCGGTATCTCAAAGTGAGCCACACATTACTACTGGAAATACCATTGCTTTGACCTTACAGACCTTTTCTCAGTCCGAATCCAAGGCAAAACATTCAACATCATGGTAATCTCTGCCTTGGTGACGGCCAAATTAGCCAGTTCGGTGCAGTGGTTAAGTGCGCGGACTCTAATCTGGGAGAACCGGGTTTGATTCCCCACTCCTCCACTTGCAGCTGCTGGATGACCTTGGGCAAGCCATAGTTCTGATAAGAGCTGTCCTTGGAAAAGAGCAGTTTCTGCCAAGAGCTCTCTCAGCCCCTCCGACCTCACAGGGTGTCTGTTGTGGGGAGGGGAAGGGAAAGGAGTTTGTAAGGCGCTCTGAGACTCCCTTGGGTGGTGAAGGGCGGGGTATGAATCCAATCTCTTCCTCCTCCTCCTCCTTTTTAAGGGACTTCATTGAATTGGATATTTCATAGCCACAATCTTTTTTTCCAATTGCTGGTTGTTTTGATTAGGTCCCTGGAAGGGCAGAATAAAGTGATTTTCTGGCTCTGGAGCAAATGTTTGGCCTCGGTATCTCAAAGCGAGTTCAGATTTGTAGGCTGAGAAGGAGGGGAGACAGAACCCTGGCCTTGTTTGGTTTGCATGTGTCATGGCAGTGGGGTTCAGTACTAGATGAGCAGCCGTGTTAGTCAGCAGTAGTGATGTGAAACCAGGCGTCCGATGGCACCTAAAAGACAACCAGTCCTTATTCCAGCATCACCTTCTTGTGAGTCAGGGCTGACTTCGTCAGAGGACTGAAGTGCGCACACCTGTTAGGCAGACCTGTTCCTACTGAATTCTGCCCCCAACAGAAGGATTGTGTGGAGGGGAGCGGAGGTGAAGAAATGAGGCCACTTTTCGACAGATGTCCAGCCCGCAGACTGCAGAGTTCACGCAAGGTGGACGAGGACCATCTGCTCTGAAGGGATTGGTGGATTTAGTTTTAAATCAGCCTCACTTCACAACACGTCCCTCCCTCCACTCGTCCGCAGCTTTGAGTATAAGTACAGCTCCCTAATGGATGATTAGGCCTGACCTGGAGGGCAAGCCCCCCATCTTGTCAGATTTTGGAAGCGAAGCGAGGTCAGCCCTGGCTAAGTTCTTGGACAAGAGATCACCGTGGAATACCGGGGCTGCGACGCGGAGGCCGGGAATGGCAAATTGCCTCTGAAGTCTCTTGCCTTGAAAACCCCACAGGCGTCACCATAAATCTGTATCTCTCTCTTTCTCCTTCTTTATATAAACTAAGTTTGGTGCAGTGCTGAAGTGCACGGACTCTAATCTGGGAGAACCGGGTTTGATTCCCCACTCCTCCTCCACTTGCATCTGCTGGATGACCTTGGGCAAGCCGTAGTTCTGACAAGAGCTGTCCTTGAAAGGGCAGTTTCTGTCAAGAGCTCTCGCAGCCCCACCTCCCTCACAGGGTGTCTGTTGTGGGGAGGGGAAGGGAAAGGAGTTTGTAAGCTGCTCTGAGACTCTGAATGAAGGGCAGGGTATGAATCCAATCTCCTCCTCCTCCTCCTCCTCCTCTTCTTATTCTTAAGAACCTAAGAGAGGCCCATGTTGAATCAGGCCAGTGGCCCATCCAGTCCAACACTCTGTGTCACACAATGGCCATACAGAGTAGCCCTACTAATTCTTCAAATTATTCTGGTGTCAAATTTCTGGCCACACTTCTTAAGTTTCTAGGTTTTGGCCTGTTGGTTTTTGTCAAGGATCGGCGTTGTCTGTATAGCATGAGTGAGCCGAGACCGGCCTCTAGATGTCATGATTACCCCATGGAAATGCATCGAGAGAGGAACAGGTTGTTTGCCTGTGTGTCTTCTGCTTCCTGCTTCTTGGAGCGCGTTTGAAAGGAGAGTTTAGCAATGCAGGGATTCCCAAAGACCTTTATGGAGATTAAGGGGGGAAAGACAAAAGAGAGAAAAGGAGATTATCTGCAATATGGCATTTCACAAGTTTGTTTGGCTAAAATGATTGGAAGTTCTGCAGTGAATAATGATTTGTAATGCCTGCCATCTCTACAGTCCCGCTCCTTAATTAATTTATTTAATCTCAGAGATGTAAATGACCCCAAAGGTCAACTAGTCTAGCTTCTGCCAATGCAGGAACTACAACTCTAGTATCCCTGACAAGTAGGCAGTGCTGAGAGCCACTTTGATGTCGTGGTTAAGTGCGCAGACTCTAATCTGGGAGAACCAGGTTTGATTCCCCACTCCTCCACATGCAGCTGCTGGATGACCTTGGGCAAGCTGTAGTTCTGACAAGAGCTGTTCTCTCAAGAGCAGTCCTTGAAAGAGCTCCCTCAGCCCCACCTGCCTCACGGGGTGTCTGTTGTGGGGAGGGGAAGGGAAAGGAGTTTGTAAGCTGTTCTGAAACTCCGATTGAAGGGTGGGGTAAAAATCCAATATCATCCTCCTCCTCCTCCTCCTCTTCTTCTTTTGTTTATGTACCAAAGCTTCTATTGGTTTTAATATTCTTTAAAAAAAATCAAAGAGGCACATGCAACGCAGTGCAGTCCGTTAAACCCATAAAAACATTTAAAAATCAACAGGCTAAACCCCCAAAACTATCAGTTGAGAAATTAAGCCAAGCAGCAGCACCGGCCACATAAGAGTCGTAGTAATCAACAGAACACAAAAAGCCTTTATTGGCATATATCAAGTTATCCATACAAACAGTAAGCACATATAGAAGTAACAAGGATAATTTAAATATAAGCAGGTAAACCATTTTCAATCGGTCCTTGATTACCAAACTTAAAAAGTAGGGCTACTTTTTCTATTATTTCAGTTAACAAGTAGTTAATAAGTCAGTGCAGGAGCAGCTCCCTTCCCTCCTCCAAGGGACAGCCCATCAGATACTTCAAGAAAGCCATCCTGTCCCCCCTCCACCTCCAGACTGGACATTCCCAAACCCCTCATTCCTGGGAAGAAGAGAAGCGTTGAGGCTCCACAGACCCTCTGAGATCATGATGGCGTCACAAGCAAAGAGAGAACTATTCCTCGGAGGTTTGCATCCGTGAATAATGGTGTTCTAAGCAGAACCCCAGTAGAAGATTTATATGTGCAGCGCCTGGTGAAGTTGTTGTAAAACACACCTAAGGTGATCCTGCCCGCTTGCCCGAGTCAGTAGTTGCATGGCAGGATTTTCAGCTAATCAAGGTTTGTGAGCAGTCTTTGAGGGCAATCCTGCTGATTAAGAACATAAGAACATAAGAGACGCCAATGTTGGATCAGGCCAAAGGCCCATCCCATCCAACACTCTGTGTCACACAGTGGCCAGAAATACCAGTGCCATCAGGAGGTCCACCAGTGGGGCCAGGACATTAGAAGCCATCCCACTGTTGACCCCCCCCCCCCCAAGCACCAAGAAGACAGAGCATCACTTGCCCCAGAGTCCCTATCTATACCTTGTGGCTAATAGCCACTGATGGACCTCTGCTCCATACGCTTATCTAATTCCCTTTTGAAGCCGTCCATGCTTGTAGCCGCCACCACTTCCTGTGGCAGTGAGTTCCATGTGTTAATCACTCTTTGGGTGAAGAAGGACTTCCTTTTATCCGTTCTAACCCGACCGCTCAGCAATTTCATGGAGTGCCCACGAGTTCTTGTATTGTGAGAAAGGGAGAAAAGTACCTCTTTCTCTACCTGCCCTTTCCCATTCATCATCTTATAAACCTCGATCATGTCACCCCTCAGTTGTCGTTTCTCCAAACTAAAGAGCCCTAAGCGCCTTAACCTTTCCTCATAGGGAAAGTGTTCCAACACTTTTATCATTCGAGTTGCCCTTTTCTGCACTTTTCCCAAAGCTATAATATCCTTTTTAAGGTGTGGTGACCAGAACTGCTCACAGTATTCCAAATGAGGTCGCACCATTGATTTATATAG
Organism: Gekko japonicus; assembly: GCF_001447785.1. Classification (NCBI taxonomy): domain Eukaryota; kingdom Metazoa; phylum Chordata; class Lepidosauria; order Squamata; family Gekkonidae; genus Gekko; species Gekko japonicus. The sequence goes on along the minus strand of NW_015162531.1, from coordinate 238,074 downwards.
GGGCATTATGATATTAAAGACGAATTAGTCGCAACTGGACTCATGGTGACTTGGGGCGTTCCAGCCACAAGACGAGCAGAGGGGGTGTGCCACTGCCTAGCAACGCCAGTCTTCCTTGGCACTGACCGTGGCCGACCCTGCTAAGCTCCCCGTCTCTGACGAGCGCAGTCTCAGCCGGGCTGTTGGGGCTGCAATCACAGCTCATGACAGAAGAGAAGAAGAGATTGGATTTCTACCCTGCCCTTCGCTACCCGAAGGTGTCTCAGAGCGGCTCACAAACTCCTTTTCCTTCTCCCACCCCACAACAGACACCCGGTGAGGTAGGCGGGGGGGGGGGGGCTGAGAGAGAGCTCTTGACAGAAACGGCTCTTTTTCAAGGACAGCTCTTATCAGAACTGTGGCTTGCCCAAGGTCATCCAGCCAGGTGCAAGCGGAGGAGTGGGGAATCAAACCCGGTTCTCCCAGATTAGAGTCCGCGCACATCACCACTACACCAAACTGGCTACTTTGGCCGTCACCAAGGCAGAGATTACCGTGATGTTGAATGGTTTGCCTTAGATTCGGATCGAGAAAAGGTCTGTAAGGTCAAAGCAATGGTATTTCCAGGAGTAATGTGTGGCTGCGAGAGCTGGACTATAAGGAAGGCCGAGTGCTGAAGAATAGATTCTTTTGAATTATGGTGCTGGAGAAGACTCTTGAGAGTCCCTTGGACTGCCAGGAGATCGAATCAGTCAATCCTAAAGGAAATCAACCCTGACTGTTCCCTGGAAGGCCAGATAAAGAAACTGAAGCTCAAATCCTTTGGCCACCAAATGAGAAGAGAGCCCTCACTGGAGAAGACCCTGATGCTGGGAAAGACTGAAGGTCAAAGAAGAAGAAGGGGGCGGCAGAGGTTGAGATGGTTGGACAGTGTCATCGATGCAACGAACATGAAATTAAGCAAACTCCGGAGGACGACGGAAGACAGGAGGGCCTGGCGTGATGTGGTCCATGGGGTTGCGAAGAGTCGGACTCAACTGCGACTGAACAACAACAAAGGCAGAGATAACAGTGGGAAGATGGCTCCGGTAACAGGCGTGATTGAGAGGCAAAAAAGAATATTCCAGGCCATAGACAAAGGGGTCCCCAACCAATGCACCCTCTAAGCTGTGGAGTCTTGTGAGCAAAAATTCTTCTTTGTGAGCTACTGGGCATTAAAGTTGCGAGTGAGGGGTTTGGCTGCTGCATAAATTAGTTGGCTCTGGAGCCCTCCTTCCTGAGCTAAGAAAAAAATGTGTGAGCCGGAGGCTAAAAAACTGTGAGCTAGCTCACACTAACTCAGCTTAGAGGGAACACTATCCCCAACCTATTCGAGCCCTCGGACACCATTAGAATTCTAACAAAGGTTTATGAAAAATGATTTAATACAATACTTTTTCTGCCTTGGCTGAATCATAGCAAAAGTTTGTACATAACATCAAATCACAGATCACACCTTTTCCACAAGGAAAGTTGCCAGTTGGTAAATTTTGCCCATCTACTCCCCTTTGTATTGCTGGAGAAGATTTTTAAGCTGCTTCTTACTAAGATATCTCTCAGATTGTTAGATTTCTGATAGGCAAATCCAAGTCCATTGGCCCTTGTGTATATATGATTTTGGAATTTTTACATGAGGTGTGATTGGGCCTTAGTAATTATACTTTGTGGCATTCTTGGGATTGGGGGCTTCAGTCTGAATCCAGTACTTTAGCCCTGATTGGCTACAGCTACCGGAATAACTTGTTTTTTGGAACTTGCCTTCCAGGTGTTCTACCTCGCAGGGCTAACTTTTTCGTCTTAGACCTGGGAGGGCTAGCGACTTAGCATTTTGTGGTTTTTGTCTCTAGCCAACATGTTGCCCTACCCGTAAGGAAACTTGAAAGCCTTTTGAGAGCTGGTTTGGCGTAGTGATTAGGAGTGCGGACTCTAATCTGGGAGAACCGGGTTTGATTCCCCACTTCTCCTCCACATGCAGCTACTGGTGTGACCTTGGGTCAGTCACAGGTTCTCCCAGAACTGTTCTCTCAGGAGCAGTCCTCGAGAGAGAGCTCTCTCAGCCCCACCTACCTCACAGGGTGTCTGTTGTGGGGAGGGGAAGGGAATGGAGATGGTAAGCCCCTCTGAGACTCCTCCGGGTAGTGAAGGGCGGGGTATAAATCCAATCTCCTCCTCCTCTTCTTCGACACACTGCTCTGTGAATTCGCTTGCCCATTGGCTGCCGCTGTGCTGCCTCGTTTCAGATTTCAGCAACGTGATCAGCAAGAGTGACATCAAGTCGCTGGCCGAGGCGGACGAGCAGGAAGTGGTCGCTGAAGTCCAGGTATGTGACTCCAAAGAGCAAGGTGTCCCAGAGCGTCCTGGCCAATGCCTCCCTCTAAGCTGTGGAGTCTTGGGAGCAAAAATTCTACTTTGTGAGCTGCTGGCATTAAAGTGGTGAGAGAGCGATTTGGCTGCTGCATAAATCAGTTTGCTCTGGAGCCATCTCTTCCTGAGCCGAGACAAAAATCTGTGAGCTGGAGGCTAAAAAACAGTGAGCTAGTTCACACTAACTCAGCTTAGAGGGAACACTGGTCCTGGCCTTTTTCTGGGACTCTTGGTTCCCTCTGCTACAGAGCATGCCCCTGTGAAAATGCAGGGAGGGGTGTCAAAAGATGCGTGGGGTTTGGCGCGACTGTCTCCCAGCCAAGGATCCGAAAAGGGGGTCAAGGAAAACCTCCCTGTGTGAGTCTAAAATAGCTTTTTGGATTCCGGGCATTGTGACCAATGTTCCCTCTATGCTGTGGAGTCTTGTGAGCAAAAATTCTTCGTTGTGAGCTCCTGGCATTAAAGTTGTGAGCGAGCGATTTGGCTGCTACATAAACCAGTTTGCTCTGGAGCCATCCTTCCTGAGCTAAGACAAAAATGTGTGAGCCAGAGGCTAAAACACTGTGAGCTGACTCGCACTGACTCAGCTTAGAGGGAACACTGATTGTGACTAGATGACCTGAAAGGTCCCTTCCAACTCTAACATTCCATGATTCTGTGAACCTTTTGAACAGCCGATCGCCTGAAGCTGCTTCAAGCTGGGACGGGCTCTCGCGTTTAACTGGCTAGCCTCGCTTGGCTTTGCAGTCTGGTTCAGAGACGGCCTGCGCCGGTCTTGTGTTAAAGATCCTTGGCCCCTGTGGGAGCATTTTACATCATGCAGTATCACCGCACAGTTTTAAGTTGTTCGTTTTTTAGCAAAGAGTGAGAAGAGTTTTGCCACAGAGGGCTGCTAGCTCAGTGCGTTCGCTGTCCTTTCTTTGGCCTTCGTTTTGTGCAAAATGCTGCCTGGCGAGGGAAGGACGGTCAAAACGTGGCAATCAGTCAAGAAGAGGGAGGGGCCGTGGCTCAGTGGCAGAGCCCCTGCTTGGCATGCAGAAGGCCCCAGGTTCAGTCCCCGGCACCCCCAGTTACAAAGGACCAGCCAGGCAGGAGGTGATGGGAAAGACCTCCGCCTGAGACCCTGGAGAGATGTAAAGAGGGGCCGTGGCTCAGTGGAAGAGCATCTGCTTGGCATGCAAGGGTCCCAGGTTCAGTCCCCGGCATCTCCAGTTAAAAGGACCATAGAGTTTTCCCTCCGACGATCAGGGCCACGCCCCCAACATGATCAACGTGGTGACGCAGCCACGCTGCGCTTCGGGGGACAGAGTTCCCCCCGGGGCCCGATTCCACGGTGGGGGAGATCGGGCCTCCAAAGTGGGGGTTTACCTGCCACCCGCCCCCACTTGGCAGCCCTAGGCGCGGGGTTTGGTCTCTGTAGATTCCTCTGGGCGAGGCGGGCAGCAGAGCCATAAGCTTGAGCCGCTGCCTTTCCTGATTACCCAGCAGCCTCCATTCCCTGTGAGTGCCAGATCAACCATGCGAGCGAGAAGTCTGCTTTAGAGGAACTGGCTTCGTTCCTGTGAAAATCCTGAGGGGGGGGGGGCTGCCTCTAGTATTTATTTATGATATATTATTTCATTTGAAACATTTCTTAGCTGCCTTTCTACCTGGCGGGACTCAGGGGCAGCTGAAAGTGTAAATCAGACAATGAATATAGAAACACCCTAAAGACCACAATTCAAATCTCCAGTTAGGACTGATGCTCCCTCTAAGGTGTGGAGTCTTGTGAGCAAAACTTCTACTTTGTGATCTCCTGGCATAAAAGTTGTGAGCGAGCGATTTGGCCACTGCATAAATTAGTCTGCTCGGGAGCCATCCCTTCCTGAGCCAGGACAAAAATCTGTGAGCCGGAGGCTAAACAACTGTGAGCTGGCTCACACTCACTCAGCTTAGAGGGAACACTGGTTAGGACTGCCGGTAAATAAGAAGAACCAAATTAGTCAAATGGAATCCTACATAAAACTTGTCTTCAACTATGTCCTGAAAATCGAAAGTGAGGGGGCCAGCCGCACCTCCCCTGGAAAAGTTGCTCCGCAATTGTGGAGCTGCTACTGAAAAGGCCCCGTCTCCTGTGCCCACGAGACAAACTTCTTTCATTTCTGAAACAGTCATGGGGGGGGGGGGGGGCTCTCCCTGTGATCTTAATTCCAGGGGAGGAAAGTGTGGGGGAAGACAGACCTTCAGGTCCCCTGGTCCCCCTGCTTATTTGCATTTCACTGACTGAGCAACAAGGCAGGCAGTGGACCGGCACATGTCCCAGGCCATCCAGTAGCCCCACCACTGAGCAAAAGGGTGACTCTGCTAGGCCTCTCTGGACAAAGCGCAATGCTATGGCGACCATGACCGTGACTGTCTCTCATTCTGCCTGAGGCCAAAGACACAGATCTTCCTGCTCTCCAGAGGAGAAAGAGTAGCCAGTTTGATGTAGCGGTTAGAGTGGTGGATTCTAATCTGGGAGAACCGGGTTTGATTCCCCACTCTTCCACTTGCAGTTGCTGGCTGAGCTGTTCTTTCAAGGGCAGTCCTCAAAAGAGCTCTCTCAGCCCCACCTACCTCACAGGGTGTCTGTTGTGGGGAGGGGAAGGGGATTGTAAGCCACTCTTGAGACTCTGAATGAAGGGCAGGGTATAAATCCAATCTCTTCTTCTCCTCTTCTCCTCCATCTCCCTCACGGCCAGGCCAAAGCTGTCTCGCTTGTGGCTTCCCCAGTCTTCCCACTGATATCCACCAATGTTCCCTCTAAGCTGTGGAGTCTTGTGAGCAAAAACTCTACTTTGTGAGCTAGTGGCATTAAAGCTCTGAGTGAGCAATTTGGCTGCTGCATTAAATCAGTGTGCTCTGGAGCCCCATCGTCCCTGAGCTGAGAAAAAAAATCTGTGAGCCAGAGGCTAAATAACTGTAAGCTAGCTCACACTAACTCAGCTTAGAGGGAACACTGATATCCACTTAGTGTGTGAACCCCCTGCCCAGTGACTGCGACTGCATCGCCAGGACCTCAGACCCTGACTTGGTTTTGTTTGACAGGAATTCTACGGAGATTTCATTGCCGTGAATCCACACGTGTTTTCCCTCAACATCTTGGGCTCCTGCCAGGTACGGGGAGCGGGAGGACAGGACGCTTCCTTCGGCTCCAGTTTCCTGGGCCATATGAGCTCCTTTGCGTGTCTGGCTGAAAGGTGAATGGGTGGTCGGAAGCCACGCTGTGGTGTTCTGCCATCTTCCGCTTCTGTGGCTGCCAAACATTGACGTTTGAAAACCCATCCATCGCTGGGTACGTGAGCCAATAGAGCCAGTTTGGTGTAGCGGTTAAGTGCACGGACTCTAATCTGGGAGAACCGGGTTTGATTCCCCATGCCTCCACTCGTAGCTGCTGGATGACCTTGGGTCAGTCACAAGTTCTCCCAGAGCTGTTCTCTCAAGGGCAGTTCTGTCAGAGCTCTCTCAGCCCTGCCTACCTCACAGGGTGTCTCCTCCTCCTCCTCCTCCTCCTCCTCCTTCCCCTTGCTCTAAAGCAGGAGAGCCAGTTTGGTGTAGTGGTTAAGTGCGCGGACTCTAATCTGGGAGAGCCAGGTTTGATTCCCCTCTCCTCCACTTGCAGCTGCTGGATGACCTTGGGCAAACCACAGTTCTGTCAGAGCTGTCCTTGAAAAAGAGCCGTTTCCGTCAGAGCTCTCTCAGCCCGACCTGCCTCACAGGGTGTCTGTTGTGGGGAGGGGAAGGGAAAGGAGTTTGTAAGCTGCTCTGAGACTCCGAGTGAAGAGCAGGGTATAAATCTAATCTCTTCTCTTCTTCTTCTTTCCCTTGCTCTAAAGCAGGAGAGCCAGTTGGTGTTGTGGTTAAGTGCGCGGACTCTAATCTGGGAGAACCGGGTTTGATTCCCCCACTCCTCCACTTGCACCTGGCTGGATAACCTTGGGCAAGCCGTAGTTCTAACAAGAGCTGTCCTTGAAAAAGAGCAGTTTCTGTCAGAGCTCTCAGCCCCACCTGCCTCACAGGATGTCTGTTGCGGGGAGGGGAAGGGAGAGGAGATCGTAAGCCGCTCTGAGACTCCAAGTGAAGGGCCAGGGGTATCAATCCAATCTCTTCTCTTCTCCTCTGATCTAGCTTAGTACCGTCTGCCTGAGTGGTGGGAGCTCTCCTCAGGGCAAGGCCGTTCCCCAGGCCTGTTACTGACGGGCTTCTCGCTGGAAAGTACCCCGGACTGCCCCGGTGCTGTTAAGCTGGTGCCTTGTAGCCGTCACTTTCCTACAGTCTCGCTCATCTTTTCTCCTAGGGTCACAGCTGGGATCCTGCCCAGTTGTCCCGGGCCACCCAAGGTCTGACGGCCCTGCTGCTGTCTCTGAAGAAGTGCCCCATGATCCGCTACCAGCTCTCTTCCGACGCGGCCAAGAGGCTTGGGGAATGTGTCAAGGTGTGGCTCGGTTCTCCAGACGGACAGCCTCTTCCGTCTCAGGAAGAATCATGTTTAACGTAGCAGCAGATTCCACGTGTTCAAAGCTCGCGCGGGTCCATTTCCTCAGTCCGGCCCTTGGCAACTTTGTCAGGGGGGCCAGCTCTGTTCGTCTTCCAAAGGGGGAGGCTGAGGGAGATGGTGGCTGCCGCGGGACTGGCCGAGGTGAGGTTTGGTCAGGGGCCTTCCCGGCTCAGAGGTGGCTCTCTTTGCCAGTCAACGTTCTCTCGGAGCTGTTCTCTCAAGAGCAGTTTCTCTCAGAACTCCCTCAGTCCCACCCACCTTCCGGGGTGTCTGTTTTGGGGAGAGGAAGGGAAGGAGATTGTAAGCCGCTCTGAGACTCTGAATAAATGCTGATTCCTCCTTTTAAAGGAACAAGAATAGGGATGCGTATTCGGTTCGGACGAACAAACAAAACGAATAATGCCTATTTGGCATTATTCGGGCCTGCTGAAAGCCGAATCAGATTCTCTAATCTGATTCGGCTGGCTGAACAGGGGCAAGGGATTCCCCGGCCAATACCGTCCCTTGCTGGGGAGTCGTGCCGCGAAGGCAGCATGAGCCCCTCTTTGGCCGGTGGGCCTCTTTCCAGGCCTTCCCAACACGCGGCGGGCAGGCCAAGGAAAGCAGGGGGGCTCACTCCAGGCCTTCCCTGGCTCACCCACTTCAGAAGGCGGGCCCGGGAAGGCATGGGGAGGCATTTAAATGCCTTCCTGCTCCTTCTAGGGCCTTCCCCAGCTCACCTGCCTTGGCGGGAGGGCCAGGGAAGGCAGTGGATGCTGACTCCAGGCTTTCCCCAGCTCGCCCACTTTGGCGGGCAGGCCAGAGAAGGGGGGGGGCTAACTGGGGGGGGGGGAGCTGGCTCCCATCACTGAAGGGAAGGGGGGATTTAAACTTTAAACCTCTCTGGAGTTGCGCCGCAGAGGTGGCATGCTGCCTGCACTGAAAGGAAGGCAATTTGCCTTCCCTTCAGTGATGGGAAACCCCCCCTTCAAGGGGGGGATTATTATACCCTATGGGGACAGTCCCCATAGGGTATAATTGAGCCGAATAAATTCGGCTAGTTGGATAATTTCCGAACTCCAGTATCATTCCTATACTGGGATTCAGGAATATCGGCAGATACTGAAATTTTTCGAGTTTGGTAGATCTGAACCCAAAAAATTCTGATTTTTTTTTTTGTGTGTACACCTCTAAACAAGAACAACATGGCCCTGTTATGGAAGGAAAGGGGTAAGTGCCATTCTTGGCTAAGAAAGTCCCTTAGACCAAAGGTTCCTTGGAAAGACTGAAGACAAAGGGGAATCCCAAAGGTCCCGAACGTGACGTTTATGGTCAGTGGAATGGGAATCAGTGACAAGCTGATTTCGCTGGTCCCAGGCAAATCTCCAAGTCTGGTGTCCGAGGCTCCTGTTACCAGTCAGAAATGGGCAAAAATGGTGGTCCCAGCCCCTCAGGCACCTGGCTTTGAACTTCCATGACATGTCGGTGGTCTGATCCAAACCAGATTGTCCTTTGTCCAGAAGGGATTAAGTCTGGCGGGATGGTCCAACGCAGAAGGGGTTGTTCTAGTGCAGGGGTGCCCAACATGGCACTTGTGGGCGCCCCAGTGCCTGCCGACATCCTTCCTGGAGCCGGCCGGTTTTAGAAAGTGGGCGGGGCCTAGTGTGGCTTTTGTCCTGCAGGGCTTCTGATTGGCCACTGGAGACTTGATTGGCTGTGCCGATTTCTAAAAACATTGCTCTGGCAGGAGCTGCCCCCAAAGCACAAGGAGCTTCGCTGTGTGACTGAAGGGAAGCCGTGGCAGCCATTTTGTGGCTGGCCCAGCGGCAGCCATTTTGTGTTTGCACCCCCCCACACACACACACATGTGAGAATTCTGAAGGTGTCCACAGACCCAAAATGGTTGGGAGGACGCCTGTTCTTATGTAACCCCCAGCCTTCTCGAGACTTAACATAAGAACATAAGAGAAGCCAATGTTGGGTCAGGCCAGTGGCCCACCCAGTCCAACACTCTGTGTCACACAGTGGCCAAGAATACCAGGTGGTGCCCTCAGGAGGTCCAGCAGTGGGGCCGGGAGTGAGGTTTCAGGGTTTCTGACCCAGGCCCTTAGAGGGCAGAGCACATTTTCCAATCTGACGTCAAGGTGGCTGAGAAAGCAAAATCAATTCTCCCTTCCCCAAACAGCAAATGATCACAAAGGAGTACGAACTCTTCGACTTCCGGCGTACCGAAGTCCCTCCGCTGCTGCTTCTCCTGGACCGTTCGGATGACGCCATCACACCGCTCCTGAACCAGGCAAGCGTTCTTTTCACCCGTCTTAGGGCATCCGAGGGCCGGAAGGGAGGTCTTTGTGGCACTGGCAGGACTCGCATTCGTGCTCAGGGGCGGGCCAACGTCATGTGGTGATAGTTTATTATTTGGGCAGTGTCATGTTTCAGTGTCTTTGCAAGCTGAAAAAACAGGTCTGTGCCCCTAAAAGCTTACGAGAGGTCGTGGCTCAGTGGCAGAGCCTCTGCTTGGCATGCAGGAGGTCCCAGGTTCAATCCCCGGCATCTCCAGTGAAAAGGACCAGGCAGGAGGTGATGGGAAAGACCTCTGCCTGAGACCCTGGAGAGCTGTAAAGAGGGGCTGTGGCTCAGTGGGAGAGCTTCTGCTTGGCCTGCAGAAGGCCCCAGGTTCAATCCCCGGCATCTCCAGTTAAAAGGACCAGGCAGGGGGTGATGGGAAAGACCTCCACCTGAGACTCTGGAGAGCTGTAAAGAGGGGCTGTGGCTCAGTGGGAGAGCCTCTGCTTGGCATGCAGGAGGTCCCAGGTTCAATCCCCGGCATCTCCAGTTAAAAAGGACCAGGCAGGAGGTGATGGGAAAGACCTCAGCCTGAGACCCTGGAGAGCTGTCAAGAGGGGCTGTGGCTCAGTGGAAGAGCCTCTGCTTGGCATGCAGAAGGTTCCAGGTTCAGTCCCCGGCAACTCCAGTTATAAGGACCAGGCGGGAGGTGATGGGAAAGACCTCTCTCTGCCTGAGTCCCTGGAGAGCCCCTCCCAGTCTGAGTGGGCAATACTGCCTTTGAAATACCAAGGTTCTGATTCAGTATAAGGCAGTCTCATGGAACCGTGTACACTATATGAAGGAATCTGTATCATAGTTAGCCATGTAAGGTGTTGTGGGGGCATTCCAAAATATAATCTGTGGGCGTTTTACGTCCGGCTCCTGATCTTTGTAGCCACACCAAAGGGAATGAACATAAGAACATAAGAGAAGCCAGTGTTGGATCAGGCCAATGGCCCATCCAGTCCAACACTCTGTGTCACACAGTGGCCAAAAATACCAGGGACCATCAGGAGGTCCACCAGTGGGGCCAGGACACTAGGAGCCCCTCCCACTGTTGCTCCCCCCCAGCACCAAGAAGACAGAGCATCACCTGCCCCAGACCGAGAGTTCCTATCTATACCTTGTGGCTAAGAGCCACTGATGGACCTCTGCTCTTAACATAAGAACATAAGAGAAGCCAGTGTTGGATCAGGCCAATGGCCCATCCAGTCCAACACTCTGTGTCACACAGTGGCCAAAAATACCAGGGACCATCAGGAGGTCCACCAGTGGGGCCAGGACACTAGGAGCCCCTCCCACTGTTGCTCCCCCCCAGCACCAAGAAGACAGAGCATCACCTGCCCCAGACCGAGAGTTCCTATCTATAAGAACATAAGAGAAGCCAGTGTTGGATCAGGCCAATGGCCCATCCAGTCCAACACTCTGTGTCACACAGTGGCCAAAAATACCAGGGACCATCAGGAGGTCCACCAGTGGGGCCAGGACACTAGGAGCCCCTCCCACTGTTGCTCCCCCCCAGCACCAAGAAGACAGAGCATCACCTGCCCCAGACCGAGAGTTCCTATCTATAAGAACATAAGAGAAGCCAATGTGGGATCAGGGCAATGGCCCATCCAGTCCAACACTCTGTGTCACACAGTGGCCAAAAATATCAGGTGCCATCTGGAGGTCCAGCAGGGGGGCCAGGACACTAGAAGCCCTCCCACTCTTGCCTCCCCACCCCCAAGCACCAAGAAGACAGAGCATCACCTGCCCCAGACCGAGAGGTCCTGTCCATACCTTCTGGCTAATAGCCATTGATGGACCTCTGCTCTTAACATAAGGAGATAAGAGAAGCCAATGTTGGATCAGGCCAATGGCCCACCCAGTCCAACACTCTGTGTCACACAGTGGCCAAAAACACCAGGTGCCTTCTGGGAGTCCAGCAGTGGGGCCAGAAATCCAGAAGCCCTCCCACTGTTGCCCCCCCCCCAAGCACCAAGAAGACAGAGCATCTCTTGCCCCAGACCGTGAGTTCCTATCTATACCTTGTGGCTAAGAACCACTGATGGACCTCTGCGCCACATGTTTATCTAATTCCCTCTGGAAGCCTTCCGTGCTTGTAGCCATCGCCATCTCCTGTGGCAGTGAATTCCACGTGTTAATCACTCTTTGGGTGAAGAAGTACTTCCTTTTATCCGTTCTAACCCGACTGCTCAGCAATTTCATTGAGTGCCCACGAGTTCTCGTGTTGTGAATGAGAGATGGTATAATCACAGGGCATACAGTGGTTCCTTCACCCACAGTGTGTTTATATGTGGTGCACTGGTAAATTAAGAAGACCTCTCCTCCATAGATCTAATTCCCTTTTAAAGCCATCCATGCCTGTGGCCCTCAGGGCATCCTCTGTCAGCGAATTCCACATTTTAACCACTCGCTGTGTTAAGAAGCATTTCCTTTTGTCTGTCTGGATCATTTTGGGGGGGGGGGATTCCCAAATGTGCTCCTCTACCTGCAGTCTGCAGTTTGGTGCAGTGGTTAAGTGCGCAGACTCTAATCTGGGAGAACCGGGTTTGATTCCCCACTCCTTCGCATGCAGCCAGCTGGGTGACCTTGGGTGAGTCACAAGCTCTGGCACAGCTGTCCTTGAAAAAGAGCAGTTTCTGTCAAGAGCTCTCTCAGCCCCACCCACCTCACAGGGTGTCTGTTGTGGGGAGAGGAAGGGAAAGGAGTTTGAAAGCCGCTCTGAGACACCTTTGGGTAGTAAAGCGCGGGGTATAAATCCAATCTCTTCTTCTTCTTCTTACTATTTTTTTCCGATCTCATTCTGCACGCGTGTATCAAGGCTCTCACCCAAAAGAAACGCTAGGATCCAGGGATGTTGAGGATTGGGCCAAAGGTTTGGTTACACCTGATTGGATTTCCCTTTTCTTTTTATTTGAACAGCAGGTGCCTGTGCTGTTTCTCAAGCTGGTTTTGAAATGTTGTGGCTTGGTAGTTGACTGCGGTTAGCAAGAGAGAAATCCTGCACTCCCTTGGGCGTGCGTATAAAACTAGCTGCATGGTTCTTTGGGTGTCGTGCACCGTCCCGAGGAACAGAATAAAGTTTGAGTCCAGGGGGGCACCTTTAAGACCAAGAAAGTTTAAATCTGGGGGTAAGCTTTTGTGTGCAGAAAAAAACTTTAGAACACAGTTTGGGTCCAGCGGCACCTTTAAGACCAACCAAGTTTTATTCTGGGTGCAAGCTTTTGAGTGCATGCATTGTGCAGGGGGTTGGAATAGATGACCCTGGAGGTTCCTTCCAACTCTGTGAGACGACATGTGCGTGCACATGAAAGTTTATACCCAGAATGAAACTTTGTTGATCTTCAAGGTGCCCCTGGACTCAAACTCAGTTCTGTTCCTTCAGACCAACACAAGACTACCCCATCTGAATCTATATTCCAAGGAACATTTTACTTATCCAATGGAGCAAGTATAACCGAGAGTAGAAATGTTTTGGAGGGTGGCAACAAGACTGCTACAGTCAAGGCCAGCAGCGTCTTAGAGGCCAGTGAGATTTTTGAGGCAGGAGCGTTCGAGACTATCTGAGGAAGGGACCTTCGGCTCTGGAAAGGGCATTCCCTCTGAATCAGAGTCCAGTGGCATACACGAAAGCTCGTACATTGAACAAACCTTTGTCGGTCTTAAAGGCAGGGGTCATTTCCTGCAGGAGTGCACAGGAGCGGAGCTCCGGCAGTAAAGAGCCCAGGGGGCGGGCACATGCAACAAGCCCCACCCCCTGCTCCCAGCAGCCCTCAGTCAGAGCAAGAAGCAGCCAGGTAAGCTGCAGAGCCCCCCCTCCCCCATAGCTAGCAATCCAAAACAGTCCAGTGGCACCTTTAAGACCAAGTTTTATTCAGGTACAAGCTCTCCCTCCTCTGCGAGATCTGCCCCCCCCCCCCCCAATAGCTAGCAATCCAAAACAGTCCAGTGGAGCCTGAGCAGTGGGTGTTGCCTTCTGACACACTTCTGGTGATGTCAGGGGGTGTGGCCTATGCAAATGAGTTATGCTAATGAGCTCCTGCACCTCTTTTTCTACGAAATGACCCCTGGCCGCTTCTCTTCCTTTCTCCCTTTCAGTGGACATACCAGGCCATGGTTCACGAGCTGCTAGGGATTAACAACAACCGGATCGATCTCTCACGCGTTCCAGGCATCAGCAAAGATCTCCGGGAGGTGGTCTTGTCTGCCGAAAACGACGAGTTTTATGCCAATGTAAGTACATGCGCCATTGTCTGGTCAAGTGAGTTCAAATGTTGCCGCTTTTAGAACCTAGTCAAAAAAGGCAGAGAAGGGATTACAGTATGCAGATACCTGCCCACAAGCCAAAAACCACTGTGGTGAATTAACAATGACACATTTAATAATTCTGGGACCATCAGTTTGTGACGCTATTAATCTTACAATAGGGTAAAAGAATTCAAGCGTAGGCAAAGCAAACGTAATCGTATCCTCGATGAGCACACCGGTTTTTACACTCATTTCATCAAGAGGTTGACATCTTCCAACTTTATAAGACTTCTTACTCATGAGGAAGATTGGTGAAATGAGATTCGATCCCTGGCATCTCCAGTTAAAAAGGACCAGGCAGGAGGTGATGGGAAAGACCTTTAATGTGTGACCCTGGAGAGTTGTAAAGAGGGGTTGTGGCTCAGTGGCAGAGCCTCTGCTTGGCATGCAGAAGGTCCCAGGTTCAATCCCCAGCATCTCCAGCTAAAAAGGACCAGGCAGGAGGTGACGGGAAAGACCTCAGTCTGAGACCCTGGAGAGCTGTAGAGAGGGGCTGTGGCTCAGTGGCAGAGCCTCTGCTTGACATGCAGAAGGTCCCAGGTTCAATCCCGGCATCTCCAGTTAAAAAGGACCAGGCAGGAGGTGATAGGAAAGACCTCTGCCTGAGACCCTGGAGAGCTGTAAAGAGGGGCCGTGGCTCAGTGGCAGAGCCTCTGCTTGGCGTGCAGAAGGTCCCAGGTTCAATCCCCGGCATTTCCAGTTAAAAAGGACCAGGCAGGCGGTGATGTGGAATAGACTTTCCCTATGCTTGAATTCTTTTACCATATTGTAAGATTAATAGCTTCACAAACTGATGCTCATAGAATTATTAAATGTGTCGTTGTTAATTTTACCACAGTGGTTTTTGGCTCGTTGGCTTTCAGAACCTAGCCCGATACTATGGCCTGGAATGCAGGCAGGAAATTGCTCCTGCCAGGCTCAGTGTTGGACACAAGATCCATGTCCACTGGCGTCTGCTGAAGGGGAAGGTCTCATGGAATCAGAGTTGGAAGGGATGGCCAGGCGCCAGGGTCATCTAGTCCAACCCCCCTGCACAAGGCAGGAATTTCACAAATACCTCCCCCCACACCTTCTCATTGGCTGTGGCCGCATATACAATAAATAATCTGCTTTCAATCCCCTTTCAACCCACTTTCCAACTGGATTTTACTGTAGCACTGTCCTTTTTGTCACTCATTTGTCCCTGTTGCTTCAGCAACTCCCACCCACCCACCCCAATGTGTTTTCTTTCAGACTTCTCTATCGCTTGGAGGATCTCGTGTTTTCCTGAATAAGACATGAGTTTGCATTCCTTTTTCAGTTCCATTATCTGGTCCTCCTCACTCTAAACTCCAGCTCGGGGGTGGGGTTTTATCCTGTCCTTGGTGCTGGAGGTTGTATTCAGAAGAATGCGGCCTGGCTCAGAGATCCCCAACCTGGCGCCCACTCATGTCGCTAATGTCACCCACCGAGTGTTTTCTAGAAAGTGTGGTGCGCCCATTGGGAGGGAGTCTTGCTCAAAAAGGCTTCTAATTATCATCTATCGTCTGTCTGTCTGTCTGTCTGTCTGTCTGTCTGTCTGTCTGTCTGTCTATCTATCTATCTATCTATCTATCTATCTATCTATCTATCTATCATCTAGCCAGTTTGGTGTAGTGGTTAAGTGTGCGGACTCTAATCTGGGAGAACCGGGTTTGATTCCCCATTCCTCCATTTGCACCTGCTGATGTGACCTTGGGTCAGTCACAAGCTCTGGCACAGCTGTCCTTGAAAAAGAGCTGTTTGTGTCAGAGCTCTCTCAGCCCCACCCACCTCACAGGGTGTCTGTTGTGGGGAGGGGAAGGGTCTGTCTGTCTGTCTGTCTGTCTGTCTGTCTGTCTGTCTGTCTGTCTGTCTGTCTGTCTGTCTGTCTGTCTGTCTGTCTGTCTGTCTGTCTGTCTGTCTGTCTGTCTGTCTGTCTGTCTGTCTGTCTGTCTGTCTGTCTGTCTGTCTGTCTATTATTTTGATTTCTGCCCCGCCATCCCCGCAAGCAGGCTCTGGGCGGCTTACAGTAATTGGTACCCTGTACCATAAAAACCACGTACATAATGTAAACAACTTACAACAACAACATTAAGCATTAGAAACAGTCCAACAA
This sequence comes from Gekko japonicus, assembly GCF_001447785.1. Taxonomy (NCBI): domain Eukaryota; kingdom Metazoa; phylum Chordata; class Lepidosauria; order Squamata; family Gekkonidae; genus Gekko; species Gekko japonicus. The sequence continues at coordinate 222,439 of NW_015162531.1, read as the reverse complement.
TTAACCATTAAAGTGCTAGTGATGGTACTCTTTTGATGGTAATCTTTTAATGATTCAGATGGCGTACCAACAATTTTCATTGGCATCGGTGATCTTCAGCTTGGTACAGTGATATAACGCAAACCCTCCCCAGGACCAGAGCCGACTAGAGATGTAAAATTTCAGGAAATTTTGAAGCTCGGGAAAAAACCCCGGGTTTTTTCCGGTTTTTTTCGGAAAAAAACATAAATTTTCGGAAAAATTGAAAAAAATGCTACATTAGCATTTCTTTTGTCTTTTCTAGATTGACAGTCATTCTGTTACTTTAGTATATAGTGTATCCAAACAATTATTACAAATAGAATACCCATCCACATGCAAAAACAAAACTGAAACCTTTTTCTTTTCTTGTGACAATAGTACCTCCTAAAGGAAGAAATGCATCTTGTTCTTGCATTGGAGAGTTCAGTTTGTAACCTAGGACTTGCTTGTCCTCAGTGCACAGAAATTAGATCAATCTGATACCATTATATATTTTAGAAATGATTTGGAAAATATTTGAACACCTTGTCTTAAAATATTTTATTTATCATGTTAAAATAAAACATTCCATAATCAATTTCTTTTCTTTTCTTTTCTTTTTTCAATTTTTCCAATTTTTCGGAAAAAAACAAAAAAGCTTCAGGGAAAAAAACGGGAAAAAAACGGGAAAAAAACGTTTTTTCCCCCGAATTTTTCCGTTTTTTTTCCGGGCCTTCACATCTCTAGAGCCGACCCAAAACCACAGATGTTGGTGGTGGAGGAGTGGCAGCTCCTTCTCAAAAGCCTGGCGGAAGAGCTCCATCTTGCAGGCCCTGCGGAACTGCAAAAGGTCCCGCGGGGCCCTGATCTCTTTCGGGAGCTCATTCCACCAGTGTGGAGCCGCCACTGAAAAGGCCCTGGCCCTGGTGGCCGCCAGCCTGGCGTCCTTAGGGCCAGGAACGGTCAGTCAATGTTGTGTTCCTGACCGTAGTTCTTGCTGGGGTATATATGGGGAAAGGTGGTCCCGCAGGTATGTCGGACGCTGGCTATTGGAGATCTGATTAGCTGTGCAGATTTTAAGCTGCCCCCACAACACAAGGATTGTCCCTGTGTGGCAAAAGGTAAGCTATGGCCGCCATTTTGTGGCTGGGCCCACCGGCCTGTGGTGTCAGAATCCCAAAGGTGGCCGCAGGTTTAAAAAAGATCGGGGACCCCAGCCTTGCTGTCGCTGTGCCTTAAAACCGTCTCCAGGCCCCTGCTGTTTTTTCCACAAAGGCGTTTGTCATCTGGAGGGTTTGAGTGGCCTCAAGCCAATACGTCCTGGTCACAGTAAGGCCGTTGCGGCGTCTCACAGAACGTTCCCCTGACTCGTTAAGCGCTGACGTTTACCAGCCGAGTTGTCCTCTTCAAACTGTCCCCTTTCCCATTTGTAGAACATGTACCTGAACTTCGCCGAGATCGGCAGCAATATCAAGAACCTGATGGAAGACTTCCAGCGGCGGAAACCCAAGGAGCAGCAGAAGCTGGAGTCGATCGCGGACATGAAGGTAATTTGGAGACCGGGGGGTGGGGTGGGGTGGAAATACTTCTGCTTTGGGGGAAGAGGTATGGGTATCTGACTCCAGGTTGGGAAACTCCTGGAGATTTCGGGGTGGAGACTGTGGAGGGTTGGGGACTTAAGCAGGATGGAAGAAGAGAAGATTGGATTTATACCCCCTGCCCTTCACTCAAAGTCTCAGAGCGGCTTACAAACTTCTTCCCCTCCCCACAACAGACAGATGCCCTACGAGGCAGGTGGGGCTGAGAGAGCTCTCTCCAGAACTGCCCTTGAGAGAACAGCTCTGAAAGTAACTTGTGACTGAGCCAAGGACACCCAGCAGGCTGCAAGTGGAGGAGTGGGGAATCAAACCTGGTTCTCCTGGATTAGACCACCACACCAATTTATACCCCGCCCTTCACTACCCGAAGGAGTCTCAGAGCAGCTTACAAACTCCTTTCCCTTTCCCTCCCCACAACAGACACCCTGCGAGGTGGGTGGGGCTGAGAGAGCTCTTGACAGAAACTGCTCTTTTTCAAGGACAGCTCTTATCAGAACTACGGCTTGCCCAAGGTCCTCCAGCCAGGTGCAAGTGGAGGAGTGGGGGATCAAACCCGGTTCTCCCAGATTAGAGTCCGCGCACTTAACCACTGTATAAAACTGGCTCTCTGGGGCCTGTGAACAGGGGAGGCCAGAATGGCTGAGCGTCCACTGCCTCAACCGAAAGCCTGGCGGAACAGCTCCGCTTTACAGGCCCTGCGGAAATGGTAATAGGTCCCGCAGGGCCCTGATCTCGGGTGTGGGAGCACGTTCCACCCGGTTGGGGCGAGGGGCGAAAAAGCCCTCGCCCTGGTTGAGGCAGAGAGCGATCCAAGGCATGAAAAGATGCTGCCCACAGGCCTCTGCCCCAGGAAGACTACAGTGTTTCTGTGTATAGGGGATTCCTGGGCCACTTCTCCAGAGTCCAAATTGAGGCAGTTTAAGGGATGAAAGCGATGAGAGCCC
>NW_015162531.1:196506-219523 GCF_001447785.1 Gekko japonicus | reverse complement strand
GGCTTGCCCAAGGTCATCCAGCCAGGTGCGAGTGGGGGAGTGGGGACTCAAACCCGGTTCTCCCAGATTAGACAACAGACACCCTGGGAAGGAGGTGGGGCTGAGAGAGCTCTGACAGGAACGGCTCTTTTTCAAGGACAGCTCTTATCAGAACTACGGCTTGCCCAAGGTCATCCAGCCAGGTGCAAGTGGAGGAGGAGTGGGGAATCAAACCCGGTTCTCCCAGGTTAGAGTCCGCGCACTGAACCGCTACACCAAACTGGAACAGCATCAGTAGAAGAGTGGATAGACCAGAAGAAAAAGAGAAGAGATTGGATTTATACCCCATGGCCCTTCACTGCCCAAAGGAGTCTCAGAGCGGCTCACAGACTCCTTTCCCTTCCCCTCCCCACAACCTACACCCTGTGAGGCAGGTGGGGCTGAGAGAGCTCTTGACAGAAACGGCTCTTTTTCAAGGACAGCTCTTATCAGAACTATGGCTTGCCCAAGGTCACCCAGCCAGGTGCGAGTGGAGGAGAAGTGGGGAATAATAATAATAATATACTTTATTGTCATTGTACATAGTACAAAAAACAACAACAAAACAACAACAAAAAATTGTACATAGTACAAGAAAATTAAGATGCAATCATTTCGGTGATCTACAACAATATTCATATACACTCACACAACCATTCACAACTATCTCATAACTCCCTTAAGGTTCACATAGCAACTTAAAACCACTAATGTCACCCAAATTCCAAGGGCTGAAGTTGTCCCAGGTTAGAGTTCACGGACTTAACCACGACACCAAACTGGCTCTTAACCACGACACCAAACTCTAATGCCACAGAGTCCAGTCCGCCCTCCAAAGCCTCCGTGTTCTCCAGGGGAACTGATTGTCAGAGTCTGGAGCTCAGTTGTAATTCCGGGAGACATTCAGGCCCCACCGCCTGGAGGATGGCGACCCTGCCTTGTGCGTTCAGCCCAGGGGCCTGTGTGCGCCAGACAGCAGAGTTCAAGGGACACCTACTGTGCCAGAAACGCTTTGGGTATAAATTTTATTTTATTAAACACACACAACATACAAACAAACACAAATCATACGAAACACAAACAGAAAATGCGAGCATCCCTTCATACTCTGAGTAAAGAATTTGTTGTCCATACATCTCAAATCGTAAAACGTGTTTCTGTGCCATACGATGCTGTCCAAACTTTGTACAATATTTAATGTAGTGTTCTTATTAAGCTCTAGTTTGGTTATAATATTTCAATGATTCAGTTCTTCAGACTGGCGATAAAGTCTTGACCATGTTTCTTCAAGTTTGTCCTCTCTATGTCCTTTCAAGATGAAAGTTAATTTATCCATTTCAGCCACTTTCAGTAATTTTTAATTAGTTCTTCTTTTGTTGGTATCTCCTCTCTTCTCCAATAACTCGCATACAGTATTCTAGCGGCCGTAACTATGTGTAGAATAAGAGTCCTGTTATTTATATTTTTCTGGAAACGTATTCAGTAAAAAATGTTCTGGTACAAATGGTACATTATTTTTTAGTATTTTTTGCAATACCAGAAGCACTTCAAGGGCTGGTAACTGAGGGGAACCTCCACATTCAGGGGCAGTCAAACTCTGAATCCCAGAGCCAGGAGGCAACATCAGGGGAAGGACTCTGCCTCTCTGCCCTGTTGCTGGCCCTCCAGAGGAACTGGTTGGCCACTGGTTTGACCCAACAGGGCTCTTCTGGTGTTCTTCTCAGGGGAAAGGCCTCGGCCTCCCTGCCCTGTTGCTGGCCCTCCAGAGGAACTGGTTGGCCACTGTGTGAGACAGGAGGCTGGACTGGATGGACCCTCACTGGTCTGACCCAGCAGGGCTCTTCTAGTGTTCTTCTCAGGGGAAGGCCTCGGCCTCTCTGTCCTGTTGTTTGGATTTCCAGAGGAACTGGTTGGTCTCTGTGTGAGACAGGAGGCTGGACTAGATGGACCTTCACTGGTCTGACCCAGCAGAGGTCCTCTGATGTTCTTCTCAGGGGAAGGCCTCGGCCTCCGTGCCCTGCTGTTGGCCCTCCAGAGGACCTGGTTGGCCACTGAGTGAGACAGGATGCTAGACTGGATGGACCCTCACTGGTCTGACCCAGCAGGGCTCTTCTGATGCTCTTCTCAGGGGAAGACCTCAGCCTCCATGCCCTGTTGTTGGCCCTCCAGAGGACCTGGTTGGGGCCACTGGGTGAGACAGGATGCTGGACTGGATGGACCCTCACCGGTCTGACCCAGCAGAGCTCTTCTGAGGTTCTCCTCAGGGGAAGGCCTCGGCCTCTCTGCCCTGTTGTTGGCCCTCCAGAGGAACCGGTTGGCCCCTGATTGAGACAGGAGGCTGGACTCGATGGACCCTCACTGGTCTGACCCAGCAGGGCTCTTCTGAGGTTCTGCTTCCTGCTCTGTTGAAACCTGTGATGACTCCTCCTTCTCCCTTTCCCATTTCAGGCCTTTGTGGAGAACTACCCGCAGTTCAAGAAGATGTCTGGCACGGTCTCGAAGCACGTCACTGTGGTAGGGGAGCTTTCCAGGCTGGTCAGCGAGAGGAACCTTCTGGAGGTGTCTGAGGTGGAGCAGGAGCTGGCTTGCCAGAACGATCACTCCAGTGCTCTGCAGGTAGCCGGCCCCGGGAGCAACGTCCTTCGCGCAACAAGAACATCAGGCTCTGCGTTCGATAGCCGTTCATGCAGCTGCAGTTCATGCGCTGCTGACGTGGGCTGGTGCTTCCGTCTAAGTGTGCCCACTGCCTCTGCTGAAAGGGATCGTTGGTTAGAGAGGATCTGAAGCCCCGTTCGTCTGAGGCTGCTTTGTTGTCTGTTTGTTAGACTCTCATATAGCTCAATCTGATGCAACCTTTCTCTGCTGGATACCCTGGAGAGCAGCTGCCAGTCTGAGTGGACAACACTGACCTTGATGGACCAGTAGTCTGATTCAGTAGAAGGCAGCTTCATGTTTTGGTGCGGGGCTGTGGGTCATCGGTAGAGTCTCTGCTCGGCATGCAGGAGGTCCCAGGTTCAATCCCCGGCACCTCCAGTTAAAAGGACCACGCAGGAGGTGATGGGAAAGACCTCCACCTGAGACCCTGGAGAGCTGTAAAGAGGGGCTGTGGCTCAGTGGCAGAGCCTCTGCTTGGCATGCAGAAGGTCCCAGGTTCAATCCCTGGCAGCATCTCCAGTTAAAAAGGACCAGGCAGGAGGTGATATGAAAGACCTCCACCTGAGACCCTGGAGAGCTGTAAAGAGTGCCCGTGGCTCAGTGGCAGAGCCTTTGCTTTGCCTGCAGAAGGTCCCAGGTTCAATCCCTGGCAGCATCTCCAGCTAAAACGGACCAGGCAGGAGGGGATGTGAAAGTCCTCCACCTGAGACCCCGGAGAGCTGTAAAGAGGGGCTGTGGCTCAGTGGAAGAGCATCTGCTTGGCCTGCAGAAGGTCCCAGGTTCAATCTCCAGAAGCATCTCCAGTTAGAAGGACCTGTTAGTAGGTGGTGGGAAAGACTACTGCCTGAGACCCTGGAGAGCCGCTGTCAGTCAGAGAAGACAATACTGACCTTGATGGACTGACGGTTTGATTCAGGATAAGGTATCTTCAGAGAAGAAGAAGAAGAAGGAGATTGGATTTATCCCCCGCCCTTCACTACCCGAAGGTGTCTCAGAGGGGCTCACAAACTCCTCTCCCTTCCCCTCCCCACAACAGACACCCTGTGAGGTAGGTGGGGCTGAGAGAGCTCTGACAGAAACTGCTCTTTTTCAAGGACAGCTCTTGTCAGAACTATGGCTTGCCCAAGGTCATCCAGCCAGGTGCAAGAGGAGGAGGAGGGGGGAATCAAACCCGGTTCTCCCAGATTAGAGTCCGCGCACTTAACCACTACACCAAACTGGCTCCTTCAAGTGTTTTGAAGGTGTGAATAGGTTCAATCCCAGGTAGCATCTCCAGTTAAAAAGAACCAGGCAGGAGGGGATATGAAAGACCTCTGCCTGAGACCCTCGTAGATTCGCTTCCAGCCTGAGCAGACGATACTGTCTTTGATGGATCGAGGATGTGATTCGGTATAAGGCAGCTTCATGTGTTCACGTGTGTCATATAATTGAAATCAGTGGATTTACACTGGATCCAGCTTCTTATGGGCTGGAATTCAAACCCCCCCCCCCCAGCTCATAATTCTTTTAAATGTGGTGTTTCATTGTGGGGAGGGGTGGCTTTCCCACAAATCCAGAGAGCCATTTCAATTAAGCAAGATGTCTGAATTTCGGACACTTGACTGTTGTGTTCTGACCTCGGAAAGCTCAAAGCCCCGCCGTCCGCTGTGGGGAAACGTTCTCATCCGGACCCGAACCCTTCCCGTTTGCGGATTTAATAGAGAAGCGCGGCATTTAAATAAAGGCTCTCTGGTGGGAGAACGCGGCGGAAAGCTTTCCACAAGGGTCCTCTGTGTGACGCCGGAGCACTCATCGAACTTCTATTCATAGTTCGTAGACTTCAGAAATTGACCCTGGTCTGGGGCACCGCATGAGGCGGGATGAATCGTGGCTCTCTGCGGGGAACAATGCGGCCCTTTTAAGGGGGAGCTTGGGGCGGGGTATGGGGGGGGTCTCTGGAGTGCTAGAGGGGCAGGGAGCCAAAATCTGGGAAGGTGCCGTGGAGAGAAGAGACAGGAGGTTTGTGTCTAGGCCTCGTCCTGACCACTGGAAGCCCACCCTGTTCAGACACCCTCCCCCTCCTCCTCCTCCGGATATAGTTTTGGAAAACAAGAGGCTCAGGGGTGTAGGGGCAGGGGGACTCACTGACAGACGACAGTGCAGAGACACCCCAGGAAGAAGAAGAAGAGATTGGATTTATACCCGGCCCTTCACTACCCGAAGGTGTCTCAGAGCGGTTTACAGACTCCTTTCCCTTCCCCTCCCCACAAGAGACACCCTGTGACATAATGTTCCCTCTAAGCTGTGGAGTCCTCTGAGCAAAAATTCTACTTTCTGAGCTCCTGACATTAAAGTTGTGAGCAAGTGATTTGGTTACTGCATAAATCAGTTTGCTCTGCATAAATCAGTTTGCTCTGGAGCCGTCCTTCCTGAGCTAAGACAAAAATGTGTGAGCTGGAGGCTAACAAACTGTGAGCTCGCTCACACTAACTCAGGTTAGAGGGAACAGTGCCTGTGAGGCAGGTGGGGCTGAGAGAGCTCTGACGGAAACTGCCCTTTTTTCAAGAACAGCTCTTGTCAGAACTATGGCTTTCCCAAGGTCATCCAGCAGGTGCAAGTGGAGGAGTGGGGGAATCAAACCCGGTTCTCCCAGATTAGAGTCCGCGCACTTAACCACGACACCAAATGAGGAAGGGTCCAGATAATACCAGGGTGGTCAGTGCTAGTGGTCCTGGCCCAACAATGAGGAGGCCTCATGTCCCTGTTTCTCAGAGATCCCTAAAAAATGCTCCATCATCTGCGTGCTCATGTTTTGGGGGACAGTTCCAAGGTCTGTGCACAATCCGATCAAAGTTGAGCGTTTTAACACGGGTGGATTTCCCCAGGGAGAGACTTAAGCCTGTGTTTCATTCTCTTGCATCGAAGTTAGCGGGGGGCTCCGTTTCCAGACTTTGAGCTTTATTGTCATCCTCACGGGGTGGCGATGTTTTAGATGGAGTCGGTAAATTGATCTATCTCACTCTGCTTTGAACTGCACCCCCCTCTAGGGATCCTTTGGGGTGGGGGTGGGGGGTTGTGGCTGAGCAGTACCGCATCTGCTTGGTATGCACAGCGTCCCAGGTTCAGTCCCCGGCACCTCTGGTTAAAAGCATCAGCTAAGAGGTGATGTGAAAGACCTCAGCCTGAAACCCTCGACAGCGGCGGCCAGTCTGAATAGACAATATTCAGTAGGTCTGATTCACTAGAAGGCAGCTTTGCGTGTTGAATGGTAGAGCATCTGCTTGGCGTGCAGGAGGTCCCAGGTTCGATCCCCGCCATCTCCAGTTGAAAGCACCAGGTGGCAGGTGATGTGGAAGTCCTCCGCCTGAGACCCTGGAGAGCTGTAAAGAGGAGCTGCGGCTCAGTGACAGAGCATCTGCTTGGCATGCAGGAGGTCCCAGGTTCAGTCCCCGGCATCTCCAATTGAAAGGACCAGGCAGGAGGTGACGGGAAAGACCTCCGCCTGAGACCCTAAAAGGGGGCTTTGGCTCAGTGGAAGAGCCTCTGCTTGGCATGCAGGAGGTCCCAGGTTCAGTCCCCGGCATCTCCAGTTAAAAGGACCAGGCAGGAGGTGATGTGAAAGACCTCCACCTGAGACCCTGGAGAGCTGCAAAGAGGGGCCGTGGCTCAGTGGAAGAGCCTCTGCTTGGCATGCAGAAGGTCCCAGGTTCAATCCCCGCCATCTCCTGTTGAAAGCACCAGGCAGGAGGTGATGGGAAAGACCTCCGCCTGAGACCCTGGAGAATGGCTGCCAGTCTGAGTAGGCAATCCTGAACTTGATGGACCAACAGCCTGCTTTAGTATTAAGCATAATAATCATTATTATTGTGTGGCATTGTGTGTGGTATAGCCAGGAGATCCTTGGATTGTCTGGCAGCCTCAAGTTCTCACTCTTTTTGCTTTATGCACCACTAGGTGGCGAGCTAGACTTATTTTGGGGGCCTGAGAGAGCTCTGAAAGTGCTGTGACTGACCCAAGGTCACCCAGCTAGCTTCACGTGGAGGACTGTGGAACTGAACCCGGTTCACTGGATTAGAGTCCGTCGCTCTTAACTGGCTCTCAGTATAAGGCAGTGTCATGTGATCAAACTTATGTAGGAGACCAACGATATTGCGTTTCCCTGTCTGGCCTACTACTGCAGATGGAATTCGTTTTTGGTCCAGGACCTTTCCCTGTAGTTGCCTTAAGAACATAAGAACATAAGGGAAGCCAATGTTGGGTCAGGCCAATGGCCCATCCAGTCCAACACTCTGTGTCACACAGTGACCAGAAATACCAGGTGCCATCAGGATGGAGGTCCAGCAGTGGGGCCAGGACACTAGAAGCCCCCTCCCACTTTTGACACCCCCCCCAAGCACCAAGGATACAGAGCATCCCTTGCCCCAGACCGAGAGTTCCTATCTATAAGAACATAAGAGAAGCCAATGTTGGATCAGGCCAGTGGCCCATCCAGTCCAGCACTCTGTGTCACACAGTGGCCCAAAATACCAGGGGCCATCAGGAGGTCCAGCAGTGGGTCCAGGGTCTTAGTGGGGGGCACTCTCTCTGCATTCCCATCCAACATTTCTTGGATCCCATATGAAGGCTCTCCTGTGACCTGAAATCATGACACTCTCAGAGCATACGGACCATGCATGTTTGGTGTAGTGGTTAGGTGTGTGGACTGTAATCTGGGAGAACCGGGTTTAATTCCCCACCCTTCCATATACAGCTGCTGGTGTGACCTTGGGTCAGCCGCAAGTTCTCTCAGAGCTGTTCTTTCAGGAGCAGTCCTCTCAAGAGCTCTCTCAGCCCCACCTACCTCACAGGGTGCCTGTTGTGGGGAGGGGAAGGCGATTGTCAGCTGCTCTGAGACTCCTTCGGTAAGTGAAGGGCGGGGGATAAATCCAATCTCTTCTTCTCTCTGCTTGTGAAGGTTTGTATTTTTACGAGTCTTCCTTTCGCGATTCATTTTCCGCCGAGAGAAATGTTCCGAAAGACCCAGAAAACTGCTTGGCAGAACGTACGTCCCAGAAGTGAACTTGCTTAATAGCTGTACCCGAGGGAAGGTGATTTCCCTTTGTCAAGATTCAGGTTTGCAAACTGGCGGCGCTTGCCTGCCCCCCTGAGTGAGAGCTCTCTCTGTCCCCCTGCAGAACGTGCGGCGCCTCTTGCAGAACCCCAAAGTGACCGAGCTCGACGCCACCCGGCTGGTGATGCTCTACGCCCTGCACTACGAGAGGCACAGCAGCAACAGCCTCCCCACCCTCATGGCGGACCTGAAGACCAGGGGAGTGTCCGAGAGACACCGCAAGGTGCGTGGTGGAGGGTTCCTCGGGGGCAGAGGCTCCCCGGCTTAGGGGGGAAGTTGCAGAGCTAAAAACAAAGAGGCAGGCGTGAGAACGGCTGGTCTCTGAGCGTTAATTTTATTGCGCACTTGGGCTAGTGAACTTCCACATTCTTCTGGGGCACGCCTCCTCTTTGGAAGAGACTCGACTCTGTCATTGCGGCAGCAGTGAAATCGACTCTGCGGATCCTATTTTGCTCGACTGTCTGAAATGTTCCACTCCAAGAGACGAACTGATCTCCCCCTTTATTTGATCAGGACTTCCTCTCCCCAGAAGCAAAATCATCCTGGTTACTTAGAGACGAAGACAACCAAACTGCCCTGCGTGCGGCAGAATCTCTAGCAGCTGTTGTCAAATCAGAAGACAACTGTTCCGGTGGCAGCCTTTAAATTGTCCCTTGTTTTCCTGTGGGGCGAGGTTTATTGTGGGAGGAGGGTTTGCTGTTAGTGACTGTGGATGCAAAAACAGTCAAGAGAATGCATAAATCCTTGAGTCCTAGAGCTGGAAGGGGCCATACAGACAGTCTAATCCGACCCCCTGCCCAATGCAGGACCGGCCTAAAGTATCCCTGACAAATATTCCTCCAGCCTCTTCTTGAAAGCTGCCACTGAAGGGGAGCTAATTCCACCTACCTGGGCAGCTGATTCCAACCTTTGAACCACTCTGTGACCGTGAAAAAGTGTTTCCTAATATCCAGCCGGAGCTGCGGTGGCTCAAGTGGTTAAGAGGCTGAACTGCAGGCTGTGGAAGGTCGGTAGTTCAGCAGTTCGAGACCCGAGTGTGCCGCATGACGGAGTGAGCTCCCGTCTCTAATTCCAGCTCCTACCAACCTAGCAGTTCGAAAGCAAGACATTGCAAATAGATAAATAGGGACCACTTTGGTGGGAAGGGAACAGCGTTCCGTGCACCTTGGTGTTTAGTCATGCCGGCCACATGACCACGGAAACGTCTTCGGACAGCGCTGGCTCTTCGGCTTTGAAACGGAGATGAGCACCGCAACCCTAGAGTCGGATTCGACTGGCTTTCGAGCAAGGGAACCTTTACCTTTACCTTTAATATCCAGCCAGTACCTTTCTACATGGAATTTAAACCCGCTGCTTCGGGTCCTGTCCTCTGCTGCCAACTGGAACGGCTTCTTGCCCTCCTCCAAATGACAGCCTTTCAGATATTTAAAGAGAGCAATCATGTCCCCCTCAGTCTCCTCTTCTCCAAACGATACATTCCCAAGGCCCTCAGCCTTTCCTCGTAGGACTCAGTCTCCATACCCCTGATTGTCCTTTAAAGTATTAAAATGCAGGGTGTATCTGTACCGGGGTGGGGCCCCCCAAGACTTGCATGGATGGAATCCCATCCCCCCCCCCACTTGCCCACTGAGCCAAGGCATGGCTCTCTTCCAAACCGCCCCCCTCATCAGTGGGACCGGAGTGACTCCCAGACTCATCCAAGACAAAGAAGGTAAATCTGTTGTCTGTGTATGTGCAGACAGACACTCTTAATTTGGGGGGAGGGGATTTAACCCTCCTCAATATACATTTTTTTTAGATTTTTTCTGCAAATCTTGTCCACCAAATTTGCAGAAGAGTCTCTTTTAAATCACTGTGCCCTGATCCACGGATTTAAGTATCCGCACAGTAGGCCACATTTGACTATTAGATATAAGAGGCCTTTTTATGGGTATTGCTCACTTCCAGCAGGATGAGGTCTAGGAGTAGGACCTTCTCGAAGGCCATGTTGGTGGCAGAGTTACGTTCCACACTGAGGTTGGCACCTTCTCTTTTCTGGGTGCGGCTTGTATCACCTCAAACAGTGTCTTTTTAAAAAATCATTGCTAAAGCTGCTATTGTTTCTTTTGCTCACAACAAATGAGAGGGGTTGCAGTATGACATAAACCAACACAATAGAACTACTGCAAATAGTGCAAATCATGCAAATTCTAATTTGTATTAGTGCAACAATATTGAACCCAATCCGTTGTACACTTATGTTTTACAGAAAATAAGGACGTCACAAGATGAAATGAAGACGTCATCATGGCTAAGAGCTGTTTGTGAGTAACTTCAAAACGTATAGGAACAAAGGAAAGTCAAATTTGGAAGATTCGTGATCATGTGGATGCGCAGCTGAGGTCTTATGTATGAAAAAGACATCTCGAAACGAATGTTAACTCCGGGGGAGTTCGTCCAGTTTCATCTGCTGACGTCTTCATTTCATCTTGTGACGTCCTTATTTTCTGTAAAACATAAGTGTACAATGGATTGGATTCAATATTGTTGCATTAATACAAATTAGAATCTGCATGATTTGTACTATTTGCATTGCTTCTTTTGCTGCCGTTAGAGTCTTCCTCCTGTTTGTTTTAATTTAGTTCAGTTTAGTGGGAGGAGCGGGGGGAGGAGCGTTTTAAACGAGTACCGTCCCGATGGGTGGCCAAGGTTTTAATGAGTGCTGATCCAAGAAGTCCTCCCCTGTGATTTTCTGACTTTGACCAGGCTGTGTGTTTTCTTCTCTCTCGGGACAGCTGGTGTCGGCTGTTATCGAATATGGAGGGAAGCGAGTTCGAGCGAGTGACCTCTTCAGTCCTAAGGATGCCGTGGCCATCACCAAGCAGTTCCTCAAAGGGCTGAAGGTTGGTACGACGGCCGATCGACGTGGTGACATCTGGCCCCGTGTGCTGCCCTTGCCGTGCAACTTTTACCGAGGGAGGGAACGGAGGATGAGTCGGAACGAACGCAGATGCACTTACTCGGATCTGCTCCGGTTGAGGATGAGGCCCAAAGGGGAAAGCGAAAGGCTTAACCGGAAAGGCCGGGGGTTCGAGGGGGGATTTGGAGAAAGGAATAAGGATGTGGCACTATGTAGTTCAGAGTTCCCCAACGTGGCGCCCTCGGACACCATTCCTGGTGTCCACAAAGTGTTCTCTTGTCCAGCAACATTTACAAATTAGCTGTTGAAGGTTTTCCGAGTTGTGTGGCCGTGGTCTTGGCATTGTAGGACCTGACGTTTCGCCAGCAGCTGTGACTGGCATCCTCAGAGGTATCACACAGAAAGATGGAGTACTCTCTGTGTCAAGGTGAGAAGAAAAATGGTAGGCAGGTCATTTATATCTACTCAGGAAGGAGGGGTAGGGCTGAGTCATTATCTTGCAGGAGTTATAAAATCATAGAGTGTTCAGAGTTGGAACTGGGACCTTGCAGGTCATCTAGTCCAATTCCCGGCACTCTGCAGGAGCATAGCTGAAAGATAGCCCTACATACCTGCAGCATAACCGAAAGATGGTCGTCCAGCCTCCGCTTGAACAGACTTAAACAGAACCACTCTCTAGCAGGCTACAAAGAACCCAACTGTCTCTCAGCTCCCACACAGCAACTAGGAAGGCAAAGGGAGAAAGAAAAATCCCCTACCTTCTATCAGCAACCCACCACGTGCTCTCCACTCCTTGCCTCAGCCCAGCTAACTAAACTCAGCTCCCCAGGTTGTGAAGATGCTAATGGAGGAGCTTTCCTAAGGAGGTTCTTTTGTATACGGATTGTCTCCTGAGGAGGTTTCCTGTTTCCTGAGGAGGTTCTTTTGCATGTGGATTGGCTGTTGAAATTCTAACATTTACAAATGTTGCTTCGGCAGCCGCTGCCGTCACAACACAAGGATCTTCCCTGTGTGACCGAAAGCAAGCTGTGTGTATGCGGGGAAATATATTTTAAAACAATATGTTACTCTAAAAAGGCATTCTGCTCCACGGAGCTTCTACCTGAAATGTCAAAGAATGACTGTTAGAGTTATGAATGACCTCGCTCGCTGAGCTTGGCGCCACCTCCCGCCGAATCCATTTTGTGCCCGTCTGAGTAGACCGAATTGACCTTGATGGACCTGCGGTCTGATTCAGTAGAAGGCAGCTTGACGTCTGTGTCTCAGGTTCAATCCCCGACATCTCCCGTTCAAGGGACGGTGATGTGACAGACCCATCTCTGCCCGAGGGCCTGGGGAGCTCCTGCCAGGCTGAGTAGACGATACTGACTCAGTAGATCCCAGTCAGGGCCACATTATGTCTTTCGTGGGCCCTAGACACTTTTGCCTTTGTGGGCCCCGCACCCTTCCTCCATAAGAATATGAAAAATTGTATTTTACGACTGTTGGTATAACAAATTCTTGAGGTTTCTAGCCAGTGAATACTTTAGGTCTTTTCCCCACAAGAGCAAGGAACATTGATTTTCACTGCCCGTGCTAGATACAAATCCATCTGCCTTTTCCTTCTGTTGTCTAAACAGAAGAACAAGAAGAGAAGAAGAGATTGGATTTATAGCCCACCCTTCACTCAGAGTGGCTTACAAACTCCTTTCCCTTCCCTTCCCAACAGACACCCTGTGAGGTAGGTGGGGCTGAGAGAGCTCTTTCCAGAACTGTCCTTGAGAGAACTGTCTTTTTCAAGAACAGCTCTTATCAAAACTGTGGCTTGCCCAAGGTCATCCAGCAGCTGCATGTGGAGGAGTGGGGAATCAAACCCGGTTCTCCCAGATTAGAGTCCACGCACTTAACCAGTGCACCAAACTGGCTCTAGATAGTAATGCACAGTCATGCTGTAGTACTTTAAAGGATTCAAAGCGCTGTGTGCGCATGATTTCGGGAATTTTCACAACCACCTTTTAAGTTAGGCTCACATTGGTTATTCTTCTGCGACTGGTGCTTGGAAAGAGAAAGCGAAGAAGAGCTGGATTTATACCCCACTCTTTGCTACCCAAAGGAGTCTCAGAGCGGCTTACAAACTCCTTTCCCTTCCTCTCCCCACAACAGACACCCCCTGTGAGGCAGGTCAGGGCTGGGGCTGAGAGAGCTCCGAGAGAACAGTGACTGACCCAAGGTCACCCAGCTGGCTGCACCAAGAGACAAATATAATTGCACTTTCAAAGCCTAAAGCCTGTTTGTGGGCCCTGAAAGCTTTGTAGGAACAAGGTACTTACGCCTTCGTGAGCCCTTCCCGCCATAATAGAGAGCCAGTTTGGTGCCGTGGTTAAGTGCGCGGACTCTAATCTGGGAGAACCGGGTTTGATTCCCCACTCCTTCACATGCAGCTGCTGGATGACCTCGGGCAAGCCATAGTCCTGGCACAGCTGTCCTTGAAAAAGAGCAGTTTCTGTCAAGAGCTCTCTCAGCCCCACCTGCCTCACAGGGTGTCTGTTGTGGGGAGGGGAAGGGAAAGGAGTTTGTAAGCCGCTCTCAGACTCCCTTGGGTAGTGAAAGGTAGGGTATAAATCCAATCTCTTCTTCTAATACTATCAATATTAAAATTATTTTTGATATAACTTTAAATACATCAACTTTATTTTTTTCCTGTTTTAGGCAAAATATATTGGATTTTCATGGGCCCTAAAACATTTCATTTTTTCCCCTTCTGATTCTAAAAGAAATTAAAACATTTTCATGGGCCCCTAAAAGTATCGTGGGCCCTGGGCACCGTGCCAGCTGAGCCAGTGGTCCAACTCAGCCTAAGAGAACTTCAAGCTCACTTGGTTGCGTGGCCTCATTGGCTTGCTCGCCCGTTTGTGCACGTGTGGGTGTGTGTGCTCATTCCAGCTCAGCTATTAACCTTAGAACCGGCTTCCTTCTGTGTTTTTATTATTTATTTATTTATTTATTATATTTATATCCTGCCCATCCCGCGAACGGACTCCATCAATACACGTTGATGGGGTCTGAACTGGCAGAGACTGATCAAGAGAGAGATCTTGGAGTTGTAGTGGATAACTCACTGAAAATGTCGAGACAGTGTGTGACTGCAATAAAGAAGGCCAATGCTATGCTGGGGATTATTAGGAAGGGAACTGAAAACAGATCAGCCAATATCATAATGCCCCTATATAAATCAATGGTGCGACCTCATCTGGAATACTGTGTGCAATTCTGGTCACCACACCTTAAAAAGGATATTATAGCTTTGGGAAAAGTGCAGAAAAGGGCCACTCGAATGATAAAAGGGTTGGAACACTTTCCCTATGAGGAAAGGTTAAAGCACTTAGGGCTCTTTAGCTTGAAGAAACGACGACTGAGGGGTGACATGATCGAGGTTGATAAGTGCTTGGGGGGGGGTCAACAGTGGGGGTCAACAGTGGGAGGGGCTTCTAGTATCCTGGCCTCACTGCTGGACCCCTCCTGATGGCACCTGGTATTTTTGGCCACTGTGTGACACAGAGTGTTGGACTGGATGGGCCTTTGGCCTGATCGAACATTGGCGTCTCTTATGTTCTTATGCATGGGATAGAGCAGGTCGAGAAAGAAGTCCTTTTCTCCCTTTCTCACAACACAAGAACTCGTGGGCACTCCATGAAATTGCTGAGTGGTCGGGTTAGAACAGATAAAAGGAAGTCCTTCTTCACCCAAAGAGCGATTAACACATGGAATTAAATGCCACAGGAGGGGGTAGCGGCTACAAGCATGGACAGTTTCAAGAGGGAATTAGATAAGCATATGGAGCAGAGGTCCATCGATGGCTATTAGCCACAAGGTATAGATAGGGTCTCTCGGTCTGGGGCAAGGGATGCTCTGTCTTCTCGGTGCTTGGGGGGGGGCAACAGTGGGAGGGCTTCTGGAGTTAGAATCATAGAATGTTAGAGTTGGAAGGGATCTTGCAGGTCATCTAGTCCAACCCCCTGCACTCTGCAGGAGCAGAGCCGAAAGAGAGCCCTACATACCTACAACATACTCAAAAGATGGTCGTCCAGCCTCCGCTTGAAAGTGTCCAGCGAAGGAGACTCCACCACCTCCCGAGGCAGACTGTTCCACCGCTCAACCACTCTTACAGTTAGGAAGTTTCTCCTGATATTTAGCCGGTATCGACTCCCTTGTAATTTCCACCCATTAGATCTAGTCTTGCAATCCGGAGCAAGAGAGGATAGATCTGCTCCATCTTCTACATGACAGCCCTTCAGATACTTGAAGACTGCAATCATGTCCCCTCTAAGCCTCTCTTTCCCAAGCTAAACAGACCCAACTCTTCTAGCCTTTCCTCCTAAGACTTGGATTCCAACCCTCTCACCATCCTGGTCGCCCTCCTCTGGACACGCTCGCGCTTGTCAATGTCCTTCCTAAAATGTGGACACAGGACTCCAGGTGAGGCCTGACTATAGCTGAATTTCTGAATAGCTGAAGTTCTGGCCCCACTGCTGGACCTCCTGAGGGCACCTGGTGTTTTTGGCCACTGCGTGACACAGAGTGTTGGACTGGATGGGCCATTGGCCTGATTCAACACTAGCTTCTCTCTCATGTTCTTATGTTCTCTGTGAAACAGGGAGTTGAAAACGTGTACACACAGCACCAGCCGTTGCTGCACGAGACCCTCGATCAGCTCATCAAGGGGAAACTGAAGGACAGCCAGTACCCCTACCTGGGGCCCAGCACCCTCCGAGACAGGTACGGCAAC
Source organism: Gekko japonicus (assembly GCF_001447785.1). NCBI lineage: Eukaryota > Metazoa > Chordata > Lepidosauria > Squamata > Gekkonidae > Gekko > Gekko japonicus. Next base: position 204,097 of record NW_015162531.1, on the reverse strand, counting down.
CTTCTTCCCTCGGGCAGGGGTCACTGGTCGCTGCAACAGTCCTCCCTAGAGATGTAAAATTTCCGGAAATTTTGAAGCTCTGGAAAAACCCCGTTTTCCCCCCAGTTTTTTTCGGGGGAAAACAAAAATTTTCGGAAAAATTGGAAAAAATGCTACACTAGCATTTCTTTTGTCTTTTCTAGATTGAAAGTCATTCTGTTACTTTAGGAACATAAAATATGACTACGGACATTTTTACTTGGCATGAAATTATCACAACTAGCCTATTAAAAATATAGTGGATCCAGACAATTATTACAAACAGAATACCCACCCACATGCAAAAACAAAACTGAAACCTTTTTATTTTCTTCTGACAATCGCACCTCCTAAATTATTTGGAAAATGTTTGAACACCTTGTCTTAAAATATTTTATTCATCATGTTAAAATAAAACGTTCCATAATCAATTTTTTTTTCTTTTTTCAATTTTTCCATTTTTTCGGAAGAAAAACAAAAAAGGCTTCAGGAAAAAATTGGAAAAAACGTTTTCCCCCCCAAATTTTTCTGTTTTTTTTCCGGGCCTTCACATCTCTAGTCCTTCCCACAGGGGCGCTGATTCTGATGTATCCCCCTCCCTCAAAGAAATAGCACCCCCCCTCTCCCCCTTAAATGAGGCCTGACGTTCACACTCCCTCCAGAGGCCTGGCAGACAAACAGGCCTTGCAGGAGCCCCCCCCCCCTCTTCAGGATAGGCCTTCCACAGAGCCAGAGCCACCATGGATTCCAAATGAGGCCACACCGTAGATCTATATCACTGATCCCTCTAAGCTGAGTCAGTGTGAGCTAGATCACAGTTCTTTAGCCTCCGGCTCACACATTTTGGTCTTCGCTCAGGCTCCAGGGCAGTGTTCCCTCTAAGCTGAGTTAATGTGAGCTAGATCACAGATTTTTTGCCTCCGGCTCACACATTTTTGTCTTCGCTCAGGGAGGATGGCCGCAGAGCAAACTAATCTATGCAGTAGCCAAACCGCTCGCCCACAGCTCTGATGCCAGTGGCTCTACAATGTTCCCTCTAGGCTGTGGAGTCTTGTGAGCAAAAATTCTACTTTGTGAGCTACTGGCACTAAAGTTGTGAGCGAGCGATTTGGCTACTGCACAAATTAGTTTGCTCTGGACTCTGGAGCCCTCCTTCCTGAGCGAAGACAAAAATGTGTGCGCCGGAGGCTAAAAAGCTGTAAGCTAGCTCACACTCCTCTCCCCCAAATACTAGAACTTGAGGGCATCTAATGATGGGCCGTAGGTTCAGGATGGACAAAAGGAAATACTCTTTTACACAGAGAGTGATTAAAATGTGGAATTCACTGCCAGAGGATGGAGGGATGGTTGTAGGAAAAGACTGCTTTGAAAGGGGATTAGACAGATGCATGGAGGGAGAGGTCTGTCAGTGGCTACTAACCACATTGACTAAAGGGAACCTCCGTGTTGAGAGGCAGTCGACCTCTGAACCCCAGTGCCAGGAGGTAACATCAGGGGAAGGCCTCGGCCTCTCCGCCTTGCTGTTGGCCCTTCAGAGGAACTGGTTGGCCGCCATGTGAGACGGGATGCTGGACTAGAGGGACCCTCCCTGGTCTGACCCAGCAGGGCTCTTCTGATGCTCTCCTCAGGCCTCTCTGCCCTGTTGCTGGCCCTCCAGCGGAACTGGCTGGCCTCTGTTTGAGAGACAGGAGGCTGGACTAGAGGGACCCTCCCTGCTCTGACCCAGCAGGGCTCTTCTGATGCTCTCCTCAGGCCTCTCTGCCCTCTTGCTGGCCCTCCAGCGGAACTGGCTGGCCTCTGTTTGAGAGACAGGAGGCTGGACTGGAGGGACCTTCACTGGTCGGACCCAGCAGGGCTCTTCTGATGCTCTCCTCAGGCCTCTCTGCCCTCTTGCTGGCCCTCCAGCGGAACTGGCTGGCCTCTGTTTGAGAGACAGGAGGCTGGACTGGAGGGACCTTCACTGGTCGGACCCAGCAGGGCTCTTCTGATGCTCTCCTCAGGCCTCTCTGCCCTCTTGCTGGCCCTCCAGCGGAACTGGCTGGCCTCTGTTTGAGAGACAGGAGGCTGGACTGGAGGGACCTTCACTGGTCGGACCCAGCAGGGCTCTTCTGATGTCCTTATCAGCGGAAGGCCTCAGCCTCTCTGCCCTGTTGCTGGCCCTTCAGAGGAACTGGCTGGTCACTGTGTGAAGCAGGATGCTGGACTAGACCACGCGAACTAAGCACGGAGGCAACCCTTCCTGCCCCCCCTCTCATGATCTGCGTAAGTTCTCAGAATCTACATTGTTGTCAGAAGGCCGTCTAGCCTCTGCTTGAAAACCTCCCGAGAAGGAGAGCCCACCACCACCTCCCGAGGAAGCCTGTTCCCTTGAGGAACTGCTCTAGCTGTCAGGAAGTCCTTCCTAATGTTTAGCCGAAAACTCTTCTGATTTAATTTCAATTCGTTGGTTGTGGTCCGACCTTCTGGGGCAACAGAGAACTCTGCCCCATCATCTATTATGGAATAGCCCTTCAAGTACTTGAAGATGGTGATCAGAATCCTTTCTGGGCAGAAGTCCCACCGGGGCCCACTCACTTTCTAAAAACACCTGACAGGTGTCAGGAAAGGTGTCAATGGCCGCCGTGGTCCCCGGGCCCCACATTGGAGACCCATGGTTTACACAGTTCATTTTCCTTCTTTGACCCTAAAGAGCCCTAAAAGTCTCAAAAGGAAGGCTTGGAGACGAAAGGCAGGCCCACCGGGGAACGGTGGTTTTAACGGCCGCTGCTCTCGCTCTGTGGCGACCGAATAAAACAGGTTTTAACGGTGGTTTTAACGGCCGCTGCTCTCGCTCTGTGGCGACCGAATAAAACAGGAGTCCGGTGGCTTTAAGCCGCCACCGGACTTTCATTTCGTACTTTTAAAATGGTAAACAGCGACGAATCGAGCCACGTGATAATCCTTTGAAATCTTATAAGAGCCAGCAGAGTTTTAAAGGGAGGTTTGAATTTCTGACATAAGCCGTAAGCTCCACCGCCCGTCGTCTCTTTCTCTTGCACACTTTTCGTATAAGCGCGTTACAGGGGCTTACTGGGCAGCAAACGTGGACGTCGTGGCACATCCCGCCCCCCCCCTCCTCCCCAAAGAAAGGGGGGAATAAACCTGCCCCCCAAGCGAGTTTAAAATTCTGAGGCCCCAGCTAAGTGAAAAGGCACACGCTGTCGGGTTTCCCCTCTGGTGAAGGAAGGCGGCAGAGAGGTACTTTAACCCAGGCGGAATGGCGACAAAATGGTGTCTCCCCGAAGCAGGACAGGAGGTCTCCCGTGGACAGATTCCCTCCTCTGGCTGCCGGCTGCCGGATTTCAGGGCTCCCTCTCAGCACTGGAACCAACACTGGTGCCTCAGGGCCTGCGAGTGGCTGCCCTTCCCCCAGTGAGAAGGGAAGAGAAGATTGTGAGCTGCTCTGAGACTCCTTTGGGCAGTGAAGGGCGGGGTATAAATCCAATCTCTTCTTCTTCAACGTCAAGGGCAGGAGGCCAGGCACCCAGTACTTATGCCAGGCCTCACCAATCCAGGCACTTCACACTGCCTGTCAGTCACAGAGACCACTCCCATTTCCCTCAGTGATGAAGGCCCACAAGGGGTACAAGATCACAGTCCTTGGATCAGGGAGACCGGACTCCTCCTGGACTCCATGACGGCCAAGACTTGTCCCTCTGGATTTAAACCTTCTGTGCCTACCTGGGCTTTGACCCTTTGTTGTCGACTGCACTCCATTTGTATGTCCCTGATGGCACCAACTACAGTCATCAAGCTGTCCTCTACTGGCTATCTCTCCACTCGGGTTAGCCTGCCTGGCATCGCCCAGAGCCTGGGCATTTTCCGTAAGAACATCACAAGAGCCCAGCTGGGTCAGACCAGTGAGGGTCCATCCAGTCCTGCATCCTGTCTCACACAGGGGCCAGCCAGTTCCTCTGGAGGGCCAGCAACAGGGCAGAGAGGCCGAGGCCTTCCCCTGAGGAGAACATCAGAAGAGCCCTGCTGGGTCAGACCAGGGAGGGTCCCTCCAGTCCAGCCTCCTGTCTCACACAGGGGCCAGCCAGTTCCTCTGGAGGGCCAGCAACAGGGCAGAGAGGCCGAGGCCTTCCCCTGAGGAGAACATCAGAAGAGCCCTGCTGGGTCAGACCAGGGAGGGTCCCTCCAGTCCAGCCTCCTGTCTCACACAGGGGCCAGCCAGTTCCTCTGGAGGGCCAGCAACAGGGCAGAGAGGCCGAGGCCTTCCCCTGAGGAGAACATCAGAAGAGCCCTGCTGGGTCAGACCAGGGAGGGTCCCTCCAGTCCAGCCTCCTGTCTCACACAGGGGCCAGCCAGTTCCTCTGGAGGGCCAGCAACAGGGCAGAGAGGCCGAGGCCTTCCCCTGAGGAGAACATCAGAAGAGCCCTGCTGGGTCAGACCAGGGAGGGTCCCTCCAGTCCAGCCTCCTGTCTCACACAGGGGCCAGCCAGTTCCTCTGGAGGGCCAGCAACAGGGCAGAGAGGCCGAGGCCTTCCCCTGAGGAGAACATCAGAAGAGCCCTGCTGGGTCAGACCAGGGAGGGTCCCTCCAGTCCAGCCTCCTGTCTCACACAGGGGCCAGCCAGTTCCTCTGGAGGGCCAGCAACAGGGCAGCGAGGCCGAGGCCTTCCCCTGATGTTGCCTCGTGGCCCTGGGATTCAGAGGCTAACTGCCTCTGAACTGCCGTTCAAAGCCCTGGCAAATGGGCAGACCTTGCAGTGCCTCCTGAAAGCCTCCAAAGAGCCCCCCCCCCACCTCTTCAGGGAGCCCTTTCCACAGAGCCATGATGGAAAAGGGCCGGGTTTGGGTCGATGCCATAAGTTTTGGGATTAGGGTTGCCAAATGGGCCTGGGGGGTGGGGAATCTCCCGCTTCGGAGGCCCAATTTCCGCTGCGGCGGAATTGGGCCCCGGGGGGAACCACGCCTCCAACGTCAGCAACGTCGCACGTCCAGCAACAACTCCCAGACCGCGGCGAGCCTCCACCGCCGCGAGGGGTAAGTCCACTTGGCAACCCTAGTTGGGATAGCCAGCAGAGGAAAGTGATGATGTGTCTGGGCTTCTATGGGTGCCAGAGGTTCTTTGGGTGCAGCGGAGCACAGGGAATTTCAAAGTGGGCAGGTGTTGAAAGTCCTCCTGGCCCTTAGGAGCTCCTGATCTTAAACATCCTCTGGACCCTGACTGTGACACCCTCCCCCCCCCCAAACGCCCGTGTTTGAAAACTGGCTTCTCTCCGTGTCGCTTCCTCGCGTGTTGTGGGGGAGGCCCCAGAGCTGCTCAGAGCAAGTCACCGTCTTGGCTTCTTTCCGCCTTCCCCTCCATGAGCCGGCTGTCTTCATTGGTACAAGAGAGAGCTTGTTTTTTTCAAAACACATCTGCTCCCGTCTGTGCCATCCGATACAGTCAGCCCGCGCCCTCCCCTCTCTGTGTCTGTCTCAGCGCCCGGCGCCCACACCTTCCCCAGCAGAAGGCTCCGTGTTGTGGAGACTCTGTGTGTGTGTGTGTGTGTGTGTGTGTGTGTCTGGGGGTGTGGGTTTGGATTGCGACAACTTTGTGTCACGCGCTTATCCCAAAGGAACAAATCTTTGCATCCCAGCTTATCCTTTCTCCCCCTCCTCCTTCATCGTCTTGATATGCTCGTCGGAAAATTATGACAAATGAGGAGAACAGCTCGAGGAGTGTTCGGGGCTTCCCCTTGCCTCGTTTGTCACTGTATGTGACTCTGACAGAACCTGTACACTTGGCGGGCCGTGGCTCGGCGGTAGAGCCTCTGCTTGGCATGCAGAAGGTCCCAGGTTCAGTCCTCAGGCATCTCCAGCTAAAAGGAATCAGGCAGGAGTTGATGGGAAAGACCTCCGCCTGAGACCCTGGAGAGCTGTAAAGAGGGGCTGTGGCTCAGTGGCAGAGCCTCTGCTTGGCAGGCAGGAGGTCCCAGGTTCAGTCCTTGGAAGCATCTCCAGTTAAAAGGACCAGACAGGAGGGGATGGGAAAGACCTCTGCCTGAGACCCTGGATAGCTGCAAAGAGGGACTGTGGCTTAGTGGCAGAGCCTCTGCCTGGCATGCAGAAGGTCCCAGGTTCAGTCCCCGGCATCTCCAGTTAAAAAGGACCAGGCAGGAGGTGATGCGAAAGACCTCCGCCTGAGACCCTGGAGAGCTGTAAAGAGGGGCTGTGGCTCAGTGGCAGAGAGCCTCTGCTTGGCACGCAGGAGGTCCCAGGTTCAGTCCTTGGAAGCATCTCCAGTTAAAAGGACCAGACAGGAGGGGATGGGAAAGACCTCTGCCTGAGACCCTGGATAGCTGCAAAGAGGGACTGTGGCTTAGTGGCAGAGCCTCTGCCTGGCATGCAGAAGGTCCCAGGTTCAGTCCCCGGCATCTCCAGTTAAAAAGGACCAGGCAGGAGGTGATGCGAAAGACCTCCGCCTGAGACCCTGGAGAGCTGTAAAGAGGGGCCATAGCTCAGTGGCAGAGCATTTGCTTGGCATGCAGGAGGTCCCAGGTTCAGTCCCCAGCATCTCCAGCTAAAAGGACCAGGCAGGAGGTGATGGGAAAGACCTCCGCCCGAGACCCTGGAGAGCCGCGACCAGTCTGAGCAGACAATACTAATCTTGTGTTGTCGAAGGCTTTCACAGCCGAAGTCCATTAGTTGTAGATTTTCCGAGCTGTACGGCCGTGGTCTTGGCATCGTAGGACCTGACGTTTCGCCAGCAGCTGTGACTGGCATCCTCAGAGGTATAATACGGAGAGACGGAGTACTCTCTGTGTCAAAGTGAGGGAAAAAATGGTAGGCAGGTAATTTATATCTACCCAGGAAGGTGGGGTAGGGCTGAGTCATTCTCTTGTAGGAGTTCCCCAGGCTGTGAGCGTGCTCATGGAGGAACTTTCCTGAGAAGGCTCTTTTGCATATGGACGGGCTGTTCTCACCTTGACACAGAGAGTCCTCCATCTTTCTGTGTTATACCTCTGAGGATGCCAGTCACAGCTGCTGGCGAAACGTCAGGTCCTGCAGTGCCAAGACCACGGCCGTACAGCCCGGAAAATCCACGACAACAAATACTAACCTTGATGGGCCTATGGTCTGACTCAGCTTCGTGGGTAACGCGTGGTGACATAAGAACATAAGAGGAGCCCATGTTGGATCAGGCCAAAGGCCCATCCAGTCCAACACTCTGTGTCACACAGTGGCCAAAAACACCAGGTGCCATCAGGAGGTCCAGCAGTGGGGTGACCAAACACTTTTTCTCAGGGCTTTTTTTGTAGAAAATGCCCAGCAGGAACTCATTAGCATAATAGGCCACACCCAACAGCAGGAACTCATTAGCCTATTGGGCCACACCCCTGACAGCACATCTTATTAGCATATTAGGCCGCACCACCATGTTACCAGAAGTGTGGTCATCCAGCCACACCCACCTTTTGCTTCTTATTCTGTTTACCTTGTTTGCTGTCAAAACCCAGGGCTTTTTTTGTAGCAGGAACTCCTTTGCATGTTAGGCCAACCCCCCCCCCCCCCTTTTTCCAATTTCATATACTTTTCTCTCGGTG
>NW_015162531.1:187858-196475 GCF_001447785.1 Gekko japonicus | reverse complement strand
CCTGCTGGGCGTGGACAACTTGGGAGCCAGCCGGAACTCCGTTCCTGTGCGTTCCTGCCCAAAAATAGCCCTGCTTTTTCTAGTAGGGGGAGCGGCACGCCAAACACATCTCCCTCCCTCCCCATGCCACCAGCACAGGAGCCCCAAAGGATACAAGGCATATCAGTCCTGATTGGCCAGTGCCAGGGCCTGATCCCTCGAGAAAGAGCTCCTGGGCGGACGCTTGTGCAGCAGAGTGATTATCTCCTTTCCTCCCACCCCCGAACGCCGTGTGACTAACGTTGGCGCTGGTGCCCGAGCCCGGCACGCTGTGTTAGCGAACCATTCAGACCCGCACAATGTGACTCTCCGCAGTTGCTAAATATATCTGGCTTAATCCTCGGGGCCGCCGTGCGGGAAGATCTTACATGTTGTTCCCAGTGGGGTCGAGGTGAGCGGGCTCTCCTCTTTTCATCCCTGCCGGGAGAGCTGTGTGAACTCCTGACACTCGCTTTACATCTCGCCCTTCCGAGATGCCTTTGCTGTTTTGACTGGACCCGTTTCTGTTCTAGGAGACCTTTCCGTTCCACCGCACCCACCCCTTTCCTCGCTAACCGCCTGCAAAAGGCACCTCCCCAGCATGGGCCCAGCACCGCTTTCTGGCACAGGCTTGTGAGATCTAGATCCTTCCATCCTCTCCCCCCCCCCCCCCCCCCCCCTCCGTTTTATCTGCCATCACACAGCGGGCGTGGGGGGCATCGGGGAAGTGTTAACCACTGCAGCAGAGCCTAGCAACAGGAGGGGAGGACGCTGGCCAAGTGGCGTAGTGATTAGGAGCAGGGACTCTAGGAGAACCGGGTTTGATTCCCCACTCCTCCACTTGCAGCTGCTGGATGACCTTGGGCAAGCCGTAGTTCTGTCAGAGCTGTTCTTGAAGAAAATAGCAGTTTCTGTCAGAGCTCTCTCAGCCCCCACCTACCCCACAGGGTGTCTGTTGTGGGGTTGTTGTTGTTCAGTCGCACAGTCGAGTCCGACTCTTCGCAACCCCGTGGACCAGGTCACGCCAGGCCCTCCGGTCTTCCGCCGTCCTCTGAAGCTTGCTCAAAGTTCATGTTCGTTGCATCTATGACACTGTCTGACCATCTCATCCTTTGCCGTCCCCATCTTCTTTGACCTTCAATCTTTCCCAGCATCAGGGTCTTCTCCAGTGAGTGCTCCCTTCTCATTGGGTGGCCAAAGTCTTTGAGCTTCAGTTTCATTATCTGGCCTTCCAGGAAACAGTCAGGGTTGATTTCTTTTAGGACTGACTGATTTGATCTCCTGGCAGTTCAAGGGACTCTCACGAGTCTTCTCCAGCACCATAGTTCAAAAGAATCTATTCTTCGGCAGTTGGCCTTCCTTATAGTCCAACTCTCGCGGCCAAACATGACTACTGGGAATACCATTGCTTTGACCATGCGCACTTTTGTTGGCAGGGTGATGTCTCTACTTTTTATCATGCTGTTTAGGTTCGCCATCGCTTTCCTCCCAAGGAGCAGGCATCTTTTAATTTCATGGCTGCTATCGCAGTCTGCGGTGATCTGGGATCCCAGGAACGTAAAGTCTGTCACTACTTCCACGACTTCCCCTTCAATTTGCCAAGGAGTGATGGGGCCGGATGCCATGATCTTAGTTTTTTTGATGTTGAGCTTCAAGCCCACTTTTACGCTCTCCTCTTTTGTGAGGTTCTCTTCCGGAACACCCGTCGGCTTCTTCCTTCTCAGCTATTTGACTACAGCATCCAGGCATTAGTAAAAACGTTTTTTGTATTGCAAGCAATGCTCCCTCTAAGCCAGGGGTGTCGAACTCATTTGTTACGAGGGCCGGATCTGACCTAAATGAGACCTTGTTGGGCCGGGCCATGTGTGTCATAAAATGTGATGCCAGGTAGCGGAGATATTAACTTTATAAAGGACACAAACACAAAGGGTGGTGTGTTTTTTTACTTAAAATAAAAACATGCTTAAAACATTAGCACTCTTGCAATATTTTGTTTATTGAACAGTGTCTGATAACTGACACCTCTTGCTCTGGATTACTGCATCAAAATGTCTGTGCCTTTGCAGTCTTGAGTATGCTGTTCAGGGGTGTGTATCTGTAAGCTGCAAACCTACGATGACGCAGCAGCAGAACTGGAAGAAGAGAGAAAAAGAGAAAAGCAAGAAGGTCACAGTCCACAGTACAGTAAAGCAAAACACACAAAGGAAACTGTGCAAAAATAGCTGCAGTTTATATCACAAAAGTCTATATTTTCATGTCATGCCGAAAGTCAATTTGTCTTTTTCAGACATACAATCAAAGACGTCTTCGCAAGGTAATGATGACGATGATAGATAGGGCCTGATAGAAGCCCTTTGGGGGCCTGATCCAGCCCCCGGGCCACATGTTTGACACCCCTGCTCTAAGCTGAGTCTTGTGAGCAAAAATTCTACTTTCTGAGCTACTGGCATTCAAATGAGCAGTTTGGCTGCTGCATAAATCAGTTTGCTTCGGAGCCATCCTTCCTGAGCTAAGGCAAAAATGTGTGCACTTGGAGGCTAAGAAACTGTGACCTAGCTCACACTCACTCAGCTTAGAGGGAACACTGATTGCAAATGAGGCTGTTGAACACCTTGAGGATTGGACCGCTGCCAGCGGGTGCATCCGTGCAAAGTGCTTTTCTGTTTCTGTGTGGCCGGAGTCCCACAGGTGCGGAAAGGCTGGGTCAGCAGTTTCGCCCGCTCCGTTGGTTTTCCTGCCTTTCCCTTTCAACCACTCTGAACAGCTGTTTCTTGTTCTTCTCAGGCCGCAAGACATCATCGTGTTTATTATCGGAGGGGCGACCTATGAAGAAGCCCTGACTGTTTATAATCTGAATCGCACCACGCCTGGCGTCCGGATCGTCCTGGGCGGTACCGTTATCCACAACACAAAAAGGTAACCCAAGCTTTGAAGCGGCATCAGGCCTTTACCGTTCGTTTCTGAAGACTACTGTGTATTCCATCAAGACAAATCTAGGGCTGGAGATACTTCTTCCCCCAAAGAGCCATTAACACATGGAAAGCACTACCGCAGGAAGTGGTGGCGGTGGCTATAAGCATATGCAGCTTCACGAGGGGATCGGATGAACACGTGGAGCAGGGGTCCATGAGTGGCTATTAGTCCATGAGTGGCTATTAGTCTGGAGCGGTGATGCTCTGTCTTCTTGGTGCTTGGGGGGGCAAGAGTGGGAGGGCTTCTGGAGTTCTGGCCCCACTGGTGGACCTCCTGATGGCCCCCGGGTTTTGGCCGCTGTGTGACACAGAGTGTTGGACTGGATGGGCCATTGGCCTGACCCAACATGGCTCCTCTTATGTTCTTATGCCTGGGGGCAGTGATGCTCTGTATTCTTGGTGCTTGGGGGGCAAGAGTGGGACGGCTTCTGGAGCTCCAGCCCTGCAGGTGGAACTTCTAATGGCACCTGGGTTTTGGCTACTGTGTAACACAGGGTGTTGGACTGGAGGGGCCATTGGCCTGATCCAGTGTGGCTTTTCTTCTTCTTCTTTTGGGGGGGGCAGTGACGTTCTGTCTTCTTGGTGCTTGGGGGGGGCAACAGTGGGAGGGCTTTTGGAGTTCTGGCCCCACTGGTAAACCTCTTGATGGCCCCTGGGTTGTGGCCACTGTGTGACACAAGAATGTTGGACTGGAGGGGCCATTGGCCTGACCCATTGTGGCTTATCTTCTGTTCTTACATCTGGGGCAGTGATGCTCTGTCTTCTTGGTGCTTGAGGGGGGGGCAACAGTGGGAGGGCTTCTGGAGTTCTGGCCTCGCTGGTGGATCTCCTGATGGCCCCTGGGTTTGGGGCACTGTGTGACACAAGAGTGTTGGAATGGAGGGGCCACTGGCCTGATCTGGCATGGCTTCTCTTACGTCCTTATGTCTGGGGCAGTGATACTCTGTATTCTTGATGCTTGTGGGGGGGCAAGAGTGGGAGGGCTTCTGGAGTTCTGGCCCCACTGGTGGACTTCCTGAGGGCCCCTGGGCTTTGGCTACTGTGTGACACAGAGGGTTGGACTGGAGGGGCCATTGGCCTGATGCAGCATTGGCCTCTCTTATGTTCTTACATCTGGGGCAGTGATGCTCTATATTCTTGGTGCTTGGAGGGGAGGCACAGTGGGAGGGCTTTTGGAGTTCTGGCCCCGCTGGTGGACCTCCTGATGGCCCCTGGTATTTTTGGCCACTGTGTGACACAGAAGAGTGTTAGACTGGATGGACCACTGGCCTGATCCAACATTGGCTTCTCTTACCTTCTTATGTCTCGGGCAGTGGTGCTCTGTCTTCTTGGTGCTTGGGGGGGGGCAGAGTGGGAGGGGCTCCTGGAGTCCTGGCCCCGCTGGTGGACCTCCTGATGGCCCCTGGGTTTGTTGCCACTGTGTGGCACAGAGTGTTGGATTGGGTGGGCCCCTGGCTTGACGCAACATGGCTTCTCTTATGTTCTTATGAATCAGTACATTGCTTGACAGCAACGCAACTCTGTGAATGGGACCCGCAGGAAGATGGCGGACAGTGTTGGGTTGCTGGGTAGATTCAAAAGCCCTCCTCCCTCGCATGTTCTTTTTCTCCTCAATCAATTTGCTAGTCTGCTCCTCACTGCGTGGCAAGTAAGATCCTTGCCAGAGCGACTGGCCTGTGCGACTAACCCCCAGCTCAGACCCGGTTGGCCGTTTGTTCCGGGCTCTGCTTTGCATTCTGGGTCCCGGCGAGCCACTCCCAAGAATGTCAGGAACTGCCTTGTGCCAAATCCGACTCGGGTACGTCTAGCTGGTTTCTGGCTGTGACTTTAAGTGGGTCGTAATGGAGACTGCGGTGGCTCAAGTGGTTAAGACTTTGAACTGCAGGCTGTGGAAGGTCGGTAGTTCAGCAGTTCGAGACCCGAGTGTGCCGCATGATGGAGTGAGCTCCCGTCTCTAGTGCCAGCTCCTGCCAACCTAGCAGTTCGAAAGCCAGAAATTACAAATAGATAAATAGGTACCGATGGAGCTGTGGTGGCTCAAGTGGTTAAGACTTTGAACTGCAGGCTGTGGAAGGTCGGTAGTTCAGCAGTTCGAGACCCGAGTGTGCCGCATGATGGAGTGAGCTCCCGTCTCTAGTTCCAGCTCCTGCCAACCTAGCAGTTCGAAAGCCAGAAATTGCAAGTAGATAAATAGGTACCACTTCGGTGGGAAGGTGACAGCGTTCCGTGCGCCTTGGTGTTTAGTCATGCCGGCCACATGACCACGGAAACATCTCTGGACAGCGCTGGCTCTTCGGCTTTGAAACGGAGATGAGCACCGCAACCCTAGAGTCGGATTCGACTGGGTTTCGAGCAAGGGAACCTTTACCTTTACCTAAATAGGTACTACTTCGGTGGGAAGGTAACAGCATTCCGTGCGCCTTGGTGTTTAGTCATGCCGGCCACATGACCACGGAAACGTCTTCAGACAGCGCTGGCTCTTCGGCTTGGAAACGGAGATGAGCACTGCAACCCTAGAGTCGGACTCGACTGGCTTTTGAGCAAGGGAACCTTTACCTTTTAATGGAGATATAGTCGTAGGCTGTCCCTGGTCGGTACCTTCCCGCCCATAATTTAAACCCATTCTATTGCGAGTCCTCTCCTTTGCTGCCAACAGGAACAGCTCCCTGCCCTCGTCTGAGTGAAGGCCCTTCAGATACCTCAAGGGAGCCATCCTGTCCCCCCTCAGCCTCCTCTTCTGCAGACTGAACCTTCCCAAGCAGTCCCTCGGCCTTTCCTCACAGGGCTTAATCATCCTCATCGCTCTCCTTTGCTGCCTGTCCACATCCTTTTTCAAGTGGGGCCTCCAGAGTTTTGTCTCTTCCTTTAAAAAAGCACTTCTAACAGCTGTATTTTATTTACCGTATTTGTATCCCACCATCCTCCCCAATGGGGACCCAAAGCCACTTTCCTCTCCTTCCCTTTATCCGTACAACAACCCTGTGAAGTAGGTGAGGCTGAGAGAGTGTGACTGGCCCGGGGGCACTTTTTTGGCCCCTGTGTGACCCAGAGTGTGGGACTGGATGGGCCATTGGCCTGATCCAACTTGGACTTCTCTTCTGTTCCCTTATGTCACCCAGCGCATTTCCATGGCAGAGTGGGGATTCGAACCGGGAGTCCCCCGGATCCTGGTTCGACACTTTAACCACTTCGCCAGACTGGCTCTCATCACCGCATCGCGTCTGATGAATGGTACAAAACAAGTGAGATCAGAAAACGGCATCAGGAGTATTGGAGTTTCAGTACTGCGTGTTCTTGCTTTCTGCAGACGCACACACAAATTCCTTTCCCATTCCCCCTGCCTTTGAAGTTCTGATGTGTTCAGATCCCCTTTTTGGAGGAGATCAGCCAGTGCTCTTCATGACATCCTGGAAGAAGAAGAGGAGGAGGAGGAGGAGGAGGAGGAGGAGGAGGAGGAGGAGATTGGATTTATACCCCCGCCCTTCACTACCCGAAGGTGTCTCAGAGCGGCTTACAAACTCCTTTCCCTTCTCCTCCCCACAACAAACACCCTGGGAGGTAGGTGGGGCTGAGAGAGCTCTCTCGAGAACTGCCCTTGACAGAACATCTCTGATGTGACTGACCCAAGGTCACACCAGCAGCTGCATGTGGAGGAGTGAGGAATCAAACCTGGTTCTCCCAGATTAGAGTCCCTGCACTTAACCACTATACAAAACTGGCTCCTAGAAGGAGGTGGAGGAGATTGGATTTATACCCCCGCCCTTCACTACCCAGAGGAGTCTCTGAGCGGCTCACAGACCCCTTTCCCTTCTCCTCCCTACAACAGGCACCCTGTGAGGCAGGTGGGGCTGAGAGAGCTCTGACAGAAACGGCTCTTTTTTCCAAGAACAGCTCTGGCAGAACTATGGCTTGCCCGAGGTCATCCAGCAGCTGCGAGTGGAGGCGTGGGGAATCAAACCCGGCTCTCCCAGGTTAAAGTCCATGCACTTAACCACGACACCAAACTGGCTCTCCTCCTCTCTGAGTTTCTATAAACACTGTTGTGTGTTGCTAAAAAAAAAGGGGGGGGAGATAGAGACCGGCCCATGCGTTTGCTGAGAACCCCTGTTTTCACAGTGCGGTTGTCCATCTGACCTGGTGGTTGGGGGAATTCCTCCTGCAGCGGGGCACCGAATGTACCTCTGGGCCTCCGCCTTCCTGCTGTCTCTTGGAAGAGAAAAGTAGCGACGGCGGCTTCCTTCCCTTGCCGGCCGGCTACCAACCGAGAATTCTTTCCGTCCCCCCCCCCTCTCCAAAACACGGTGCTCTCTCCCGTCTCCACCCGACACTGCCTTTGACCTGGGTCCCGTCAGCCGATAAAAGCGGCCCGCGTTTGGAAAGGCTGGGGGGGACAGGTGACCCGGATCCGTTCCTGGTGTGCCGCTGTAGCAGATGCGAAATCCAAGAGCCCTTTGGAGGTCCCCAACAGCTGCTCCGAAATTATGGCTCTCTCGTCTCAGGGAAAGGAAGCTTTTAGACCTCATTAAACATAAATGGGTTGGTTGCGGGGAGGACGCCTCGTTTGAATCATTCCCTGCTGAGATTACCCACACACACACACACACAGAGAGATGCCCTTAAAGCAAGAAGCGTTAGGAGAATGTCTTAGAATGTGGGACTCTCACATCCTCATTTTATTTCGTGTGCAGTTCTGGAGATGTTGGCTGCGCAAAGCTCCACAGAGGAAGCGGTTGCACTTTACGAAACTCTATGAAGTCCTCGACTGGGAGGGAGTAATGGCCTTGCGCTTTTGGCCGGCAACTTGGGAGTCTGGCTCGGCCCGGCTCTGTCGTTTGAGGAGGGACGTCTGCAGTGGCCGAAAGTGCTTCTAACCGTCTACCTTTGTCCCATAAGTTTCCCCACTTATCTGGAGACTGCCGGTCTGGCCGTTCTGATCTGTGCAAGGATCCCCCTTGAGGCTTGACTACTGGAGCATAATGTACATGGGGCTGCCCTTGAAGTCGATTTGGAACCTGGGTGCAAAATGTGGCAGCGGTTTGGTGTGATCTTCGCTCTGTCGCCTGTTGGTTTCTGAGTTCAGTTCTAGGCGCTGGCGCTTGTAAATTGCCTCCGCTCCAAACCCACTTGCTCTGGAGCCATGGGGATAATAACACTACCGCCTGTCTTCCTGAGGTGTTGCACGGCACGGACAGAATGTCTGCAAAGCCCCTTAGAAGAGCGCTCTGCAGACGCATGTTCTTAGAAGAACGTCTGCAGACGTTCTTAACAAGAAGGTGACGGATGTCTTCATTTGGCTTTCTAGCCCACAGGCGTTTAGAGAAAGGGGAAGCGTTGGATTCTTGTAAACCAGGAGTCCTCCGTGCGGTGGCCGTGGGTGCCGAGACGTCCACTGGCACCGTTTCTGGCGCCCCCCCAAGTGTTTCCAGGGAGTGGGTGGGACCAGGCAGGGCTCTTCCCCAGCAGGGCTTCTGATTGGCCAGTGCAGATTTGATTGGCTGTTTATATTTTTTTAAGATGTTGCTTTGGCAGCCGCTGCTGCCGCAGTACAAAGATCTGCACCGTGTCACTGGAGGGAGGAAAGATGGAATCCGGGGGGGGGGGGGGGCCCCAAAAGGGGGGGGCGGCCC
>NW_015162531.1:185152-187312 GCF_001447785.1 Gekko japonicus | reverse complement strand
GGGAAAGAGGTGAGCCACTTTGGGTCCTCACTTCCGAAAAGTCAGGCACAAGGGAGGGGCTTGTCTTCCTCACACACACACCCCACTCTCCATCCTTCTCCCAAGGGTTTGGCATCACACTTCAAGAATTGCTTCATGAGCTCTTGCTGGTGCATTCAAAACCCTTGCGGAGAGTGTCTCTAGCGAGCACATCGCCTCTCTTCAATCTCTTGTGCTTTCTATGCCAGTTTGGTGTAGTGGTTAAGTGCGAGGACTCTAATCTGGGAGAACCGGGTTTGATTCCCCACTCCTCCACTTGCACCTGCTGGATGACCTTGGGCAAGCCATAGTCCTGTCAGAGCTGTTCTTGAAAAAGAGCCATTTCTGTCAGAGCTCTCTCAGCCCCACCTGCCTCCCAGGGTGTCTGTTGTGGGGAGGGGGAGGGACATTGCCCGGGGAAAGTGATGGGGCCCTCTGAGACACCTTTGGGTAGTGAAGGGCAGGGTAGGAATCCAGTCTCCTCCTCCTTCTTCCTCCTCCTCTTCTTCCTCTTCTTCTTCCTCCAGAGAGCCAATTTGGTGCAGTGGTTAAATGCACAGACTCTAACCTGGGAGAACCGGGTTTGATTCCCCACTCCTCCTCCACTTGCAGCTGCTGGATGACCTTGGGCAAGCCGTAGTTCTGACAAGAGCTGTTCTTGAAAAAAGAGCCGTTTCTGTCAAGAGCTCTCTCAGCCCCTCCTGCCTCCCAGGGTGGCTGTTGTGGGGAGGGGAAGGGAAGGGAGTTTGTAAGCCGCTCTGAGACACCTTCGGGTAGTGAAGGGCCATGGGGTATAAACCCAATCTCTTCTCTTCTTCTTCTTCTTCAAAATGATTGCAAATGAATAAGGCCTTTAATGATGCAATCGGAGTGGATTAACCGGGGTGGGAGCGGTACGTGAGGGTCCGCCCTCTCTTCCCCAAACAACTGCGGGGATTTCTCCACCTGCTGACCCAGCACTGCCGCCCGTCATGGCCCCCGAATGATTAATTGGTTCCTTGCTCCAGAAATGACAGGCGTAGCGCCCTGCCAGGGGCGTGGGGCGGGGAAGGTAGTCCTCCAGTCAGTGAAAGACCGAATAATCCAAAAGCTCTTCAGCTGGACGTTGGACTTAGAGTAACTCCCAAAAAGTAGGTTACCGAGGCAAGTCTGTATTAACCCACATTTTTACCAAATTCCACTGCGATTAGCTCGGTTTCCTCCTCCCCGGCTCCACCCTGATTGAGCCGGTCTGCTGTGATGCGCCGTAGCTCCAGGCTGCTTAGCCCCCGGAGAGACCGACGAGGACAGTTAATTGCTCTTGCAGTGGTGGGTGGCGGAACCCCTTCGTATCCAGTCCAGGCTGGGGGGGGGGAGAAGAAGAAGAGGAGGAGGAGGAGATTGGATTTCTACCCCGCCCTTCACTACCCAAGGGAGTCTCAGAGGGGCTTACAAACTCCTTCCCCTTCCCCTACCCACAACAGACACCCTGTGAGGAAGGTGGGGGGGCTGAGAGAACTCTTTTTCGAGGACAGCTCTTGTCAGAACTACGGCTTGCCCAAGGTCATCTAGCAGGTGCAAGTGGAGGAGTGGGGAATCAAACCCGGTTCTCCCAGATTAGAGTCCGTGCACTTAACCACGACACCAAACTGAGGAATAGGAAGAAGAGGAGGAGATTGGATTTATACTCCACCTTTCACTTAGAGTCTCAGAGCGGCTTCCAAACTCCTTTCCCTTCCCCTCCCCACAACAGACACCCTGTGAGGTAAGTGGGGCTGAGAGAGCTCTGACAGAAACGGCTCTTTTTCAAGAACAGCTTCGAAGGGACAGGGGTTTGTAAGCCGCTCTGAGACTCCCTTGGGTAGTGAAGGGTGGGGTATAAATCCAATCTCTCCCTTATAATAAAAGAGTTTTGGGTGCCAAAGTTCTAAAATGCACTCCTTTAGTGTTAGGCCGAAAAAACTGCCACTCGGAAGACACTGGCTGGGTTCATTGGCTGCTTTGTGCAGTCCCGGCCAGCGTTCCAAGGTCATTTACATATGGAAGCTGATTGGACTACCCTCCATTCCACACCTCAAACTCCCCCCCCCCCAAGGCAGTTGGAATTTTCAGTTGGGAATGATGTCAGCTGCTCCCTAGGCAGAGGCTGTGTGTGTGTGTGTG
>NW_015162531.1:176459-184753 GCF_001447785.1 Gekko japonicus | reverse complement strand
TATCTTCCATTGAGAGTAAAACAAAACACTGCTGAATTGCTATGGTGACAGAAGTGTCCACATGAGCCACTAAATCTTGGGGAAGGTCATGGCCTAACAAAGTTCTTTGGGGGAAGCTTGTACAATATTAGCCTGAGACACTAATGCTTTATTGAAGGGCTTGAACTCTGAAGCAGGTAGACTTGAAAATATGCTCCTTTTGGAGACAATGTTTTAAAAAAACAAGCTGCTCAAATACCTTCTAAACACAAAGATAGCTGCCTCCAGTGCTTGTTCTGGGGAGGGCAGGGTATATCTCCCTTATATATAAAAGCCAAATGGTGGTGGCACTTCTCTAGAACATTCCACATGCCCCGGAATTGGTTGGCGCCCTGGTGTGTCCCTCAGAATCTGTCCCTATCCACTGGCTGCATTGCTTGAGTCTCGCCTCCAACATTCTAAACAGTTTGCTGTTCCTCCCCCCCCATAGCCAGTCAGAACACAGAGGTTATTTGCATATGCAGCCTCATTGGCCTTTGCCTCGGAACACAGAGGTCATTTGCATATGCGACTTGATTGGCTTTTGCCTCTAACATTCTAAACAGTTTGCTGTTCTGAGGTAAAATGTGTCCAATCTCCAGGTGAGGGCTGGCGATCACTCAGAATTACAGTAATTCAGTTGGCAAGACTGCAGATGCACAACTTGCAAATATGGTTTGTAAAAAGTTATAACCCTAACAAACATTCCCCAAGATGCTGCTTCTCGATACCTAGGGAGGTAGTTAGATCTCTGTTTTGGTTGTTGGAAGACTTTAACCTATTCTTGGGGATCCAGTTTGGTTGCTAGGTTCCTCAGGTCACCCTGACCATGAATGCATCTTTAGCAGGTTGGAGCGCCTATTCTGAAGGATTGTCAATACAGGGCAAATGACATTTGATGCAAACTACAGCACATATTAATATTTTTGAACTTCATGCTGTGAAACTTGCCCTTACCTCATTTTTAAATATTATCAAGGACAAAGGGGTGCTGATACAAATGGACAACACAGCAACAACTACTTCAACAAGCAAGGAGGCATGGGTTCCCGGAGGCTTTGCTTAGAGGCAGTAGCAGCTTCGGAGATAGCTATAGGCATTGGACCCCTGTCTAGAGTCATTGACATAGCGGGTTCTTTGAACAGAAGAGCAGACAATTTCAGCAGGGTTTATCCAACCAATTATGAACTGTCTGTCCAGAACAAATATATCAAGATAATTTTCAACACTTGGGGATCTCTTCACCACAGATGAGTCCAGGAAAGCACTGGAGTTCTACTTGCAGGCAGCGACCCAAGTTCAGTAGGGGAGTCATTTCAAATTCCCTGGTCAGGAACACTCTTTTACGTGCTCCTTCCTTTCCATCTCCTGAACAGGGTTATAGGAAAGATAATAACAGATTGGATGGTAGATCCACCTTTTCTTAAGGTGTTCAGCGAGTGGGTTGTTTTGCACTGAGTCTGGACTTCCTACCTAAAGTGATGTCTAAATTCCATCTAGCACAAGAAGTGATCCTGCCAAACTCAGATGCAGAGAAGGCTCTACATACCCTTGATGTTAGGAGCACCATGCCAATGGCCCATCCAGTCCAACACTCTGTGTCACACAGTGGCCAAAAATACCAGGGGCCATCAGGAGGCACAGCAGTGGGGCCAGGACACCAAAAGCTCTCCCATTGTTGCCCCCCCCAAGCACTAAGAAGACAGAACATCCCTTGCCCCAGACCGAGAGTTCCTATCTATACCTTGTGGCTAAGAGCCACTGAGGGACCTCTGCTCCACATGCTTATCTAATTCCCTCTTGAAGCCGCCCATGCTTGTAGCCACCACCATCTCCTGTGGCAGTGAGTTCCATGTGTGAATCCCTCTTTGAGTGAAGAAGGACTTCCTTTGATCCCTTCTAACCTGACTGCTCAGCAATTTCATAGAGTGCCCGCGAGTTCTTGTATTGTGAGAAAGGGAGAAAAGTACTTTCTCTACCCGCTCTGTCTCATGAATAATCTTATAAACCTCGATCATGTCACCCCTCAGCTGTCGTTTCCCTTGTCTTGGGTCGAACGGGAAAAAGGTTTTCCAGACTCCGTGTGGGTTCTTCCTGACGTCTGGAGAGTCTCACCCCGTGAACGGAAAGATCCGGATGGACGGGTATCACCCTCCTTCCCCACATTAAATCAAAATTGGACTTTTGCCATTTCCCAGATAAAGGATTAAAGAATTAGACTGTTCAGTCTAGACAAGGTTGGATTCCCACTGAAGGAGCAAGTTTGGGTTAGATAATCGTAATGTGCTTTGTGTGAGACTGTCTGGAAATCTCGACCGGTACGGGATGCTGCAATGAGGTTACCGGTAGGCAGGAGCTGTCGCAAACCTTTTGTGCCCAATATAAAGAGATCCATATAGGCAATCAGAACAAAGTTTGAGTCCAGTGGCACCAGAGCGGTGTATTGGTTAAGTGCGTGGACTCTGTTCTGGGGGAACCGGGTTTGATTCCCCACTCCTCCTCCACTTGCACCTGGCTGGATGACCTTGGGCAAGCCATAGTTCTGATAAGAGCTGTCCTTGAAAAAGAGCCGTCTGTCAGAGCTCTTTCAGAGGGTGTCCCACCTCACAGGGTGTCTGTTGTGGGGAAGGGAAGGGAAAGGAGTTTGTAAGCCGCTCTGAGACACCTTTGGGTAGTGAAGGGTGGGGGTATAAATCCAATCTCCTCCTCCTCCTCCTCTTCTTCTTCCTCTTCTTCTTCTTCCTCTTCTTCTTCTTCCTCTTTTTCTTCTTCCTCTTCTTCCTCTTCTTACTCTTCTTCTTCTTCTTCTTCCTCTTTTTCTTCTTCTTCTTCTTCCTCTTCCTCTTTTTCTTCTTCTTCTTCCTCTTCCTCCTCCTCTTCTTCTTCTTCTTCTTCTTCTTCCTCCTCCTCTTTCTCTTCTTCCTCTTCTTGTTCTTCCTGTTGTTCTTCTTCTTCTTCACCAGCAGTGTTATTCAAGGTATAAACTCTTGTGTGCATCCACACTTCTTCATATACATACTGTATCTGAAGAAGCATATGTGCACACAAAAGCTTATGCCTTGAATGAAACGTTGCTGGTCTTACAGGTGCCCCTGGACTCAAACTGTGTTCTAAATATATGTAAGATCATCTTAAGAAAATGCCCCCCCCCCCCGGCACGCTTCAGATGCTTCTTTTGCCTCTGCCAAAAAAAGGGGGGGCGGGATTTGGCTGATCTCTAGGGTCCACGTGGATCATTTCTGTCTCCTCGTGCTCCACCCTGGTTCTGGGGAAGCTCCCTGCTTGTGCACACATTTCTTTCGTCCCCCACCCCATTCCAATCCGAGCCCTGTGACACGTCCACTTCTCACCTCTCTCACTGAACAGTTACATTCACAGAAGCAAAGGAGACTCTTGAGAAAGAGACATTTATTTATTTAAATTTGTATCCCGCCCTTCCAACCAAAGCGGGCTCAGGGCGGCTTTCGTTAAAAGTTAAAATACAATAAAACACAAATTCAGTGCATACAAAACACATCATAAAATTCATATACATTGCAAGTGGGACCTTTCACAGTTCCGCAGGGCCTGCAAGACGGAGTTCTTCCGCCAGGCATTTTGTTAGGGGCCGCCACTGTCATAGAGCCCTGGTTCGTGGCTTTAACATCGAGCCGGTGCCATAAGAAATTCTGAGCAGAAGAATGTCTGAGAATATCTGGGAAGTGGTAATTCATCTTGAAACTGAGCCGTCTAAGTTAATGAGGAATTTCACATTACCCTTTTTAACCCGTTTTGAAGCTGTTTTTGATCCGTCATGGATTAAACCGGTATAGGGCTGCCATTTCACACATGGCTTTCCCTTTCCGGTAAAGAGCTGGATCTGAAGCGGTTTGCCATTTCAGACTGCACCGCTTTTTCCTGCTTTTCCCCCCGCCGTTTTTCGCCTGCGCGGGCAATCTCCGGCTTTTTGGGGGGGCAACGTTCACTTTAGAGAGCTATAGCGCTATAGCACTATAACAAAACACTCCAGGCATTCCAATGGGATTGATATAATGCTATTCCGTTATAGCATTATAGCTCTATAGTGCTATAAAGCAAATGTTCCCAAAAGGAAGAAGCTGGAGATCACCCGCGTGGGCGAAAAATGGCGGGAAAAAGCGCATCGGAACCGGGAGAGGAAACTGAAGACTACTTGGAAGCGGTTGACAGGTAAAATGCTTCAGCCCCGTTTCCTAAATGGGACAGAAGTGTTTGTGTCTGAAATTTCAAATATATTCCAGTAGGGAACCGGTTCTAAAACGGTTCTGTCTGAAATGACAGACCAGAAACCGTTTGGGAATCGTTCCTCTTCCTCTTCCCAAGTCATTATCTTGTAGGAGCCCTCAGCCCTACCCCACCTTCCTGAGTAGATATAAATTACCCGCCTATCATTTTCCTTTTCACCTTGACACAGAGTCATCCGTCTCTCTGTGTTCTACCTCCAAGGATGTCAGTCACAGCTGCTGGCGAAACGTCAGGTCCTACAATGCCAAGACCACGGCCAGACAGCCCGGAAAATCTGCAACAGCTGATGTGTTTATTTAGTGTTCGGGAAAGCGCCCTAAGTTGAGGAGTTTCTGCTCTGCCCCGTGGCTGTTGACCTGTGGGGTGTTGCGCGGTTCCATCTTATCCCCAAAACTATTTAATGTTTGCATTTTGGGAGAGACCCTTTGGAGAGATGCAGCCAAATACCATTGCTGCGCTGATGTCCGGAGGCAGGACGTCAGGAAAGGATTGAGTGACTGTAAACAAACAGAAACTTAATCCGAAGGAGAAGATGGAAGTGCTGTGCCGAGCCAGGAATTTTGCTCCTTGGGATTCCCCTCTGTCCTGAGATGGAGAGGAAGCAGAGAAGCTGGTGGAGTTCTTTCTGCTGTCGGCCTGGTCTGCCAGCCACGGCCCCCTTTCCCGCCGGCCCCCCACCCTGTCCAAACGGAGCAGTAGCAGCAGCTGTGATGGCAAAGTCAGCCGAAATGCAGCACCGCTTTGCTTAATGGATGCAAGGCACAGAAGCGGTCAGGCATCGTTTCCCTTCCCTCCGAGAAGGCCTGGCCCCACCTGCCTCTTTCGGGGAGGAGAGGCGCGGCTTGAGCCTCTGAATGGACAGTCTTCATTAGCACGCCAAGCTTTGGGAGAGAGGAGGTGGTCTACAGTGGATGTGCTTCCCAAAAAAGGCTGTCGGGGGTCGCTTTCCTCCTAACAGATTCTTTTCTTCCATAGAGCTGGGGTCACTGGGGGAATGGGGGGGGGTAGCTGTAACTTTCCTGCATTGTTCAAGGAGTTGGACTAGGTAAGAACATAAGAGAACATGAGAGAGAAGCCAATGTTGGATCAGGCCCATGGCCCATCCAGTCCAACACTCTGTGTCACACAGTGGCCAGAAATACCAGTGCCATCAGGAGGTCCACCAGTGGGGCCAGGACACTAGGAGCCCTCCCACTGTTGACCCCCCTCCCCCAAGCACCAAGCTGGAGCGTGTCCAGAAGAGGGCAACCGGGATGGTGAGAGGGCTGGAATCCAAGTCTTACGAGGAAAGGCTGAAGGAGTTGGGTCTGTTTAGCCTGGGAAAGAGAAGGCTTAGAGGGGACAGGATTGCAGTCTTCAAGTATCTGAAGGGCTGTCGTGCAGAAGATGAAGCGGATCTATTCTCTCTTGCTCCGGATTGCAAGACTAGATCTAATGGGTGGAAATTACAAGGGAGTCAATACCGGCTCAATATCAGGAGAAACGTCCTAACTGTCAGAGTGGTTGAGTAGTGGAACAGTCTGCCTCGGGAGGTGGTGGAGGCTCCTTCGCTGGATGTTTTCAGGCGGAGGCTGGACGACCATCTTTCGGGTATGTTGTAGGTATGTAGGGCTATCTTTCAGCTGTGCTCCTGCAGAGTGCAGGGGGTTGGACTACATGACCTGCAAGATCCCTTCCAACTCTAACATTCTATGATTCTATGAACACAAAGCATCCCTTGCCCCAGACTGAGAGTTCCTATCTATACCTTGTGGCTAAGAGTCACTGATGGACTTCCGCTCCATATGCTTATCTAATTCTCTCTTGAAGCTGTCCATGCTTGTAGCCACCACCACTTTCCTTCAGTATTTCCTTCAGTCTTTCTCTGTTAAACCTGCAACGTGGCTCTGTGTAGCTTTGTAAGCTGAGTAACCTGGCAGAGTGATGCTCCTGCGTTTGTGGCTTTACTTAACCATTCTGCTAACTAATGGTGACTGGACTAACCACACCAGTTAACCTTAACAGGCTTCCAACCTGGGGTAGGGAGAGGGCCTGGGTCTCCCCCTCCACCCCACCGCTGTTTCCCCACAGCTACCTCGTGGTAGGTGAGGCAGACAGACAAACACGGCTCTACCCGTCTCGATCGAACCCCGTGAGAAGTCCCCCACCCCCCTTGAACAAAAACAGCCGGCAAACTGCGGGAGAGTTTGTGGACACAAGAGGAGACCTCCCCCCCCCCACATCTGCCTGTTCAATTAAAAAAAATTTAAATGTCTCCATTGTGGAGGATTAGGTTCACTTTCCACATCTGGCAGCGGCGGAAACCAGTTGCTAAATAAAAACAAATCTGCGTCTGAAGATCCCATCTGGTCCCTTTCTGTAGCATAATGAGCTGGAACAACAGGACTGATCCGCTGGATGGGAGATCCTCTTTTTTTAGAGCAGGATATAATTACAGCCGTTCTCCCCTCCCCCCCCCCCCACAGGAAGACATTTTAATTTTCGTTGCTGCCTGCTGGAGCCTTCGCTTGGGAGCCCTGCGGCCACCAGTGTTCTCCCTAAGCTGAGTGAGTGTGAGCCAGCTCACAGTTTTCTAGCCTCCGGCTCACCCATTTTTGTCTCAGCTCAGGAAGGAGGGCTCCAGAGCAAACTAATTTATGCAGCAGCCCAATGGCTCGCTCAACACTTTCATGCCGGTAGCTCACAGAGCAGATTTTTTGCTCACAAGACTCCACGGCTTAGAGGGAGCATTGGAGGGCACTACGATGCACACGGGAGTCTGCATTTGGTTCCCATTATATCCCGCTCTTCTCCCCAGTTGGACTCAAAGCAGCTTTCGGACATTGTTCTCCTCCTCCTCTGTTTTCAAGCAGCGGCTGGACGACCTCTTCTCAGGGATGCTCTAGACCAGTGATGGCGAACCTTTTAGAGGCCGAGTGCCCGAGTGCCCAAACTGCAACCCAAAACCCACTTATTTATCACAAAGTGCCAACACGGCCATTTAACCTGAATACTGAGGTTATAGTTTAGAAAAAACAACTCATACATTAACATAAGATGATTCAAACAAAGTAAGGAAAGCAATCCCAAATGCTTTCACTTACTTAAAATTATTTGGCAGAGAATTCAACACTTTAATGACAGTCTGGGCCTGACTGGGGCGATGGCACACGTGCCCACAGAGAGGACTCTGAGTGCCACCTCTGGCACCCGTGCCATAGGTTCGCCACCACTGCTCTAGACTGATCCTGCATTGAGCAGGGATTGGACGAGATGGCCTGTGTGTAGCGGTTAAGTCATTCCTAACAAAATGTTGGATCCCCAGGCATTCGAAATACTTTGGATCAAAGTAAGGTTTATTTCAAAGCGATGGTTCAAACAGGAATAAGGACATTGTTAGGAATGACTACCAATACACATGTATAACATAATAAAGGGATTTGAACCAGGTTAGGGCCAATGAGCCCAGTTCCCGCTGGCGGGAATAGAACTTGCAAATGCGCGCCCATTTCATGGGAACATAACAGTTCTACACAATCAACACAGGTTCAGTTTACAGGCGAGATACCCATAACAAGCTGAGCGAAGCACCGACTCCCACCACCAGCTGCATGACCTTGGCCAGTTCCGCAAAGTACAGAGTAAGCATAAAGAAGCAAAAGGAACCAGGGGGGGGGAGGGCAAAAGATGTGTTAAGCAGGTAACACCAGACACAATGGCAGCTAGCTGACACTGTAGTTCTGTCAGAGCTGTTCTATCAGGAGCAGTCCTCGAAAGAGCTCTTTCAGCCCCGCCTACCTCACAGGGTGTCTGTTGTGGAGAGGGGAAGGGAAAGGAGTTTGTAAGCCGCTCTGAGACTCTGAGTGAAGGGCGGGGTATAAATCCAATCTATTCTTCTCCCAACTCTGTGATTTCTCCCGTCTCTCAGAGCAACAGGCTGAGAGTTTGTGATGGACTCACAGTCACCCAGCCAGCGCTGGGGTGGGGGGAGCCGGCGGACCGAGGCTCCAGGCCTCATCCGCCGGCCTGGACTG
>NW_015162531.1:165834-175483 GCF_001447785.1 Gekko japonicus | reverse complement strand
GGGGGGGTGGGGGGAGCCGGCGGACGGAGAACACAGAGCATCCTGAACACCAAGAACACAGAGCATCACTTGTCCCAGACCGAGAGTTCCTATCTATACATTGTGGCTAATAGACACTGATGGACCTCTGCTCCATATGTCCATCCAATCCCCTCTTAAGAACCTAAGAGAAGCCAATTTTGGACCAGGCCAGTGGCCCATCCAGTCCAACACTCTGTGTCACACAGTGGCCAAAAATACCAGGTGCCATCAGGAGGTCCAGCAGTGGGGCCAGGACACTAGAAGCCCTCCCACTGTTGCCCCTCAAGCACCAAAAAGACAGAACATCCCTTGCCCCAGACTGAGAGTTCCTACCTATACCTTGTGGCTATAGCCACTGATGGACCTCTGCTCCATACGGTTATCTAATTCCCTTTTGAAGCCGTCCATGCTTGCAGCCGCCACCACCTCCTGTGGCAGTGAATTCCATGTGTGAATCACTCTTTGGGTGAAGAAGTACTTCCTTTTATCCGTTCTAACCCGACCGCTCAGCAATTTCATGGAGTGCCCACAGGGAGTTCTTGCATTGTGAGAAAGGGAGAAAAGTACCTCTTTCTCAACCTGCTCTATCCCATGCATCATCTTATAAACCTCGATCATGTCACCCCTCAGCTATCGTTTCTCCAAGCTAAAGAGCCCCAAGTGCTTGAACCTTCCTTCATCGGGAGAGTGTTCCAACCCTTTGATCATTCCAGTTGCCCTCTTCTGCACTTTTCCCCAATGCTATAATGCGACTTACAACTCCTGGAGATGTGGGGGTGGAGCGTGCAGAGGATAAGGACCACAGTGGGGTACAAGGCCATGGAGCCCCCCCCCTCCAAAGCAGTCATTTGATTCAGGGGAACTGATTGTGGTCAATGGTCCCTCTAAGCTGTGGAGTCCTGTGAGCAAAAAATTCTACTCCATGAGCTGCTGGCATTCAAGTTGTGAGCGAGCGATTGGGCTGCTGCATGAATTAGTTTGCTCCGGAGCCCTCCTTCCTGAACTAAGACCAAAATGTGTGAGCCGGAGGCTAAAGAACTGTGAGCTGGCTCACACTGACTCAGCTTAGAGGGAACACTGATCGTTGTCGTCCAAAGATGAGCTGTAGCTCCAAGGGATCCCCAGGTCCCACCTGGAGGCTGGCATCCCTGCCCCCACCATGCGCCCGAAAGGGAGATGGTGCTTGCAGCGGGGCTCCCGGGCCGCTTTATTAATCGCTAACCCGCACCAGTTTGAGAGCCAGTTTGGTGTAGATTCTAATCTGGGAGAACCAGGTTTGATTCCCCACTCCTCCACATGCACCTGGCTGGATGACCTTGGGCAAGCCGTAGTTCTCTCCGAGCTGTCCTTGAAAAAGAGCCGTTCCTGTCAAGAGCTCTCTCAGCCCCACCCACCTCACAGGGTGTCTGTTGTGGGGAGGGGAAGGGAAAGGAGTTTGTCAGCCGCTCTGAGACTCCCTTGGGTAGTGAAGGGCGGGATATAAATCCAATCTCCTCCTCCTCCTCCTCCTCCTCCAGCCGATTTGCAGTGTTGCTCTGCCTAAAAATAAAACCGAAGGGGAAGTGGGGGGAGAGAGAACCTGAAGCTATAATTGAACGAGGCCGAACGGGCTGGAGAGCGTGGAGGGCTGCCGTTGCAGAAGCCCGAGGTGAGGCTTTAACCGAGTTTGCAACCCCGAGAGTGAGGCAGGCCACTTTTGGCTCTGGCGGGGTGCGAGCGCTTTCCAGACGTTGGGGTTCACAGCCGTGGCAAAGCGCTCTCTGCTTTGTTGGGGGGGGGGGCACACCAAGCACAGTGACGTTTTTGCACGAGCCCTGTTCTCACCGGCAGTGTCACCTGTGTTGAGTTCTCCTGGCATTCATCCTCGATAATTTATTTCTCAAAATCAGCCCAATAGTGTTGAAAAGGGATGAGTCACTGAGGCACGGAGTAACCCCCGTGTATCACGCGCACGGTGGCAGGAACCCTGATTGTCAACAGATTCTTCTTTCCGCTGTTCCTGAGATGTTTTTGCAGACACCTGCCACCTCCCCCCCATGGGTCGGATCCTGTGGATCTGTTCTACACACAGTGACGCTTTCCCCCAGCACAACAGGGTGGCCTTTGGCAAGCCTCTCTCTCGGCCCCACCCCTGGGCCGTTGTCAGATAGTGATGCATACCTTGCAGGATCGTTGTAAGGATTATATACCAGCACTTGGGGAAAGTAGTAGAAGAAGAAGAGATTGGACGTATACCCCGCCCTTCACTTGGAGTCTCAGAGCGGCTTTCCCCTCCACACAACAGACACCCTGTGAGCAATGCTCCCTCTAAGCTGTGGAGTCTTGTGAGCAAGAATTCTACTTTGTGAGCTACCGGTATTAAAGTTGTGAGCGAGCAATTTGGCTGCTGCATAAATTACGTTGGCTCTGGAGCCATCCCTTCCTGAGCTAAGACAAAAATGTGTCAGCTAGAGGCTAAAAAACTGTGAGCTAGGAGGGAACAGTGCCTGTGAGGTACGTGGGGCTGAGAGGGCTCTTTCAAGGACTGCCCTTGAGAGAACAGCTCTGAGAGAACTGGCGACTGCCCCAAGGTCACATCAGCAGCTCCACGGGGAGGAGGAGGGGGGGAATCAGACCCGGTTCTCCCAGATCAGAGTCTGCGCTTCTAACCACTACACCAAACTGGCAAGAGCCAGAGTGGTCTAGTGGTTAAAGTGTCAGAGAGGGGTCTGGGAGACCCAGGTTGGAATCCCCACCCCTGCCATAGAGGCTTGCAAGGGTGACCTTGAGCCAGTTACACACTTCCTCAGCCTCACCTACCTTGCAGGGTTGTTGTGAGGACAAAACAAGAGGCGAGGAGAAGGACATAAGCCACCTTGGATCACCTTTGGGGGACACAAGTCGGATGTAAATAAATCAATATTTTTATCTATTAGAAGCGGTGGAAATGTATAATCTACTTTCAGAGCAGAGGGATTTTGGGTAGGGGGGCGTTCTACTATATATATTTTTTTTTTTGCTGTTTTCCACATGCCACTGTTTTCAGGGCCAACAGAAGGGAACCATGCACTGTTCTGTGTTATCCTGTTTGCAAAAGTTCATAAAAGTTACAAGCCCATATACATTTTTATGAGTCCACCTGCCTACACATACCTGTGCTCACTTGTTTAAGAACATAAGAACATAAGAGACGCCAATGTTGGATCAGGCCAAAGGCCCATCCAGTCCAACACTCTGTGTCACACAGTGGCCAGAAATACCAGTGCCATCAGGAGGTCCAGCAGTGGGGCCAGGACATTAGAAGCCCTCCCACTGTTGACCCCCCCCCCAAGCACCAAGAAGACAGAGCATCACTTGCCCCAGAGCCCCTAGCTATACCTTGTGGCTAATAGCCACTGATGGACCTCTGCTCCATATGCTTATCTAATTCCCTTTTGAAGCCGTCCATGCTTGTAGCACCCACCACTTCCTGTGGCAGTGAATTCCATGTGTTAATCACTCTTTGGGTGAAGAAGTACTTCCTTTTATCCGTTCTAACCCGACCGCTCAGCAATTTCATGGAGTGCCCACGGGTTCTTGTATTGTGAGAAAGGGAGAAAAGTACCTCTTTCTTTACCTGCTCTTTCCCATGCATAATCTTATAAACCTCGATCATGTCACCCCTCAGTCGTCTTTTCTCCAAGCTAAAGAGCCCTAAGCGCTTTAACCTTTCCTCATAGGGAAAGTGTTCCAACCCTTTTATCATTCGAGTTGCC
Source organism: Gekko japonicus (assembly GCF_001447785.1). Taxonomy (NCBI): domain Eukaryota; kingdom Metazoa; phylum Chordata; class Lepidosauria; order Squamata; family Gekkonidae; genus Gekko; species Gekko japonicus. The sequence continues at coordinate 171,728 of NW_015162531.1, read as the reverse complement.
CTTTTCTGCACTTTTTCCAAAGCTATAATATCGTTTTTAAGGTGTGGTGACCAGAACTGCATACAGTATTTCAAATGCGGTCGCACCATTGATTTATATAGGGGCATTATTATATTGGCTGATCTGTTTTCAATACCCTTCCTAATAATCCCCAGCATAGCATTGGCCTTCTTTATTGCAGCCACACACTGTCTCGACATTTTCAGTGAGTTATCTACTACGGCTCCCAAGATCTCTCTCTTGATCAGTCTCTGCCAGTTCAGACTGCCAGTTCAGACTCTGCCAGTTCAGACAGTGTTGTCTGTGTCGTGTGCGTAAAAGAAATGGCGCATTTGCCCTCCAAGGGGAAAAGGGCAAGTTCGATCCAATTGTTCCACCAGCAGCTTCAAGGCATTTCTGCACCCTCCGCTGCTCCGCACCCCATGGTGTGACCAGGATTCATTCATCGGAGCGGGCTCCCCCAAAAGGGAATGCTCCCCCAAAAATTATCAGGAGGGGTCTCATTTCACAAGGGGGGGATGCAGGGTGGAGGCAGTCCTCCCATAGGAGAGCCGGTAAATAAAGCGTTCTGGAGCGAGAGAGAGACAGATTTGCTTTAGCTAGATTCGAATCCAGGACCACCTTAGAGAACAACAAGATTTTGTGGCGTGTGAGCTTTCAAGGTGTGATGTTCCCTTTTGTCAGATCTGCTTCAGAGACGCCCCCCACTAGGAAGACCGTCCCCCCCTCTGGGGGAGATCAGGAGTCCAGTGGGAACTGGATATCCTGGTCGAGTGGTCAGAGCGGTCTCTGGGGACTGGAAGAAGTCCTGTTTCCAACTTGCTCCCTTTCAGTTCCCCTGTTTTTGCAAAATGCATGTCGCTGGCTTCAGTCTCCGCACAGGCTAGTCAGAGGCCCGGTGTGCGTGCAGCCCCTGACATACAGCTTTCTATTTCTGGCCTGACTCAAAACCGCTCCCACGGATCACTTCCCCTCCACGCATTTCTGCACCTGGCAGGGCCCGCTGCCTGCTTTTTTTGTAGACCGGATCTGTTCACCACCCCCACGGTCTGGGCTGCGGGGGTCTCAAGCAGTGTTCCCTCTAAGCTGAGTGAGTGTGAGCTGGCTCGCAGTTTTTTTAGCCTCCAGCTCACACATTTTTGTCTTAGCTCAGGAAGGACGGGGCTCCAGAGCAGACTGATCTATGCAGCAACCAAATCACCTGCTCACCACTTTAATGCCAGGAGCTCACAAGGTAGAATTTTTTTGCTCACAGGACTCCACATATTAGAGGGAACATTCAGGCGCCTGTGAAATTGCGGGCCTTTTTAAAATTTTCCTCCCGTGTCATTTCTGTTCCACAGTTTCCTGGAAGAGGTTTCAGCGGCTGGCTTCCGTGGAAGAGGCATGGAGAGTTCTCAAGCGGCGGCCCGGGTGGCCAGCAGGCGTTGAGTTTTGGCCCTTCACCGTCACCCCCTCTGCTCCGTTGCCGGACAAGAAGTGTCCCTCGTGCGCCCAAGCCACGCCATGGTCCTGCTCCTCAACTGCTTTGCCCCCGGGCAACGAGGCCTTTGGGACTCTCCGGGGGTGTCTGGCGACCGTCTCCATCTACATCCAGCCCAACCAAGCCGGGCTTGGCCGTGGATGCGGGGCGTCGTGCTTGTTGCTTCTTCCGTCGTGGCATTCTTCAAGATGGCGGGGCGGAAAGCGTGTCCAGAGATGGCCAGGAAGGGTAACCCTCCCGATGGGTTTTCACAAGGGCCGCCCATGGACCTCTGCCACGGATCCTGCTTCCTTGCTGTCTCTCTTGGGTCAGCCGCTCCCCTCGGAGGGTCACCAAGCTCTGTGTCCTGTGGCCTCTCGTCCCTCCAAAAAGCAATTGTGTGAACCCCAATAAAAGGCTGTCCTGATTTTCTGGCAGAGGCTGGTAGAGTCTTCTTGAATGGAGGGGCGAAAATGGCGGGGCAGGTGGGGCGGCACACGGGTGGGGCCTGCAAGCCGAAAGAGGTTGTGTTGGAAGGAGACCGGTGTGTGTGTGTCTGCAAATCTGTGCTTGGTGTACCTTTTAAGAGGAGCCAGGACAGGGACTCACGCCTGCCCCTGCCCCAAGAGTCTAGTACAGGGGTGGCTAAACGTGCTTGACGTAAGAAGAAACGTCAGATGTTTATTCTCCGGAATGCTCCGCATTGCAAGACTACATCTAATGGGTGGAAATTACAAGGGAGTCGTTACGGGCTAAAAATCAGGAGAAACTTCCTAACTGGAAGAGTGGTTGAGCAGTAGAACAGACTGCCTTGGGAGGTGGTGGATGCTCCTTCGCTGGACGTTTTCAAGCGGAGGCTGGACGACCCTCTTTCGGGTATGTCATAGGGCTATCTTTCGGCTCTGCTCCTGCAGAGTGCAGGGGGTTGGACTAGATGACCTACAAGACCCCTTCCAACTAACATTCTAACATCCAGCAAGGCTCTTCTTAGGTTCTTATAACAGCCTTGGCCTCTATGCCCTGCTGTTGGCCCTCCAGAGAAACTGGCCACAGTGTGAGACGGGAGGCTGGACTGGAGGGACCCTCACTGGTCTGTTCCAGCAGAACTCTTCTGAGGTTCTCCTCAGGGGAAGGCCTCGGCCCCTCTGCCCTGTTGTTGGCCCTCCAGAGGAACTGGTTGAGGCCCCTGTGTGAGACAGGAGGCTGGACTAAGTTGACCCTCACTGGTCCGATCCTGCAGGGCTCTTCTGATGTTCCATGGTGAGCAGGGTGGCCCAGTTCCGTTGCCATAGTGAGCAGAAGCAGAATAAATTATTCAGGATGAGAGAGCGCTTAGGCAGAGTGGATCGGGTTGCGTAACAGATGCGGGTTGTGGATTCAAGTTCTCTTGGCCCAGAATTTGGGGTTACCTGGGTGCAGAATGGTGATAATCCTTGCCGTCCCCACCCTTGAGTTTAAGGTGAAATCGAAATTTAGCCCACACCAGAAGAAGTCTCCACCTCCTACATCCATTTTGAGCCAGCGAAGGTTGATGTCACCGTGCCCCTCGCCTGGCAACATTCTTATAACTCCCTCAGTCCTTAAAGACAATCCCTCCCCACACACACACACTTCTTCCACCCCGCAAGGATTAGGGTGATAAGGACCGGGGGGGGGGAATCCCTAGTCTTTTTGCAGGGCTGGAAATCAAAGTTGTGCAGGGATCACCCCCTCTCCCACTACCGAGAAGAGCAACCACTCAGGCTAAATGTCGTCACGCCTGGTCTTTTTACTTCTGCAGGTAGTTTCAGAGGGTGAACGTCTCCGGACAGCGCTGGCTCTTCGGCTTTGAAACGGAGATGAGCACCGCAACCCTAGAGTCGGATTCGACTGGCTTTCGAGCAAGGGAACCTTTACCTAAGTGCACAGACTCTAATCTGGGAGAACCGGGTTTGATTCCCCCACTCCTCCACTTGCGCCGGCTGGATGGCCTTGGGCAAGCCATAGTTCTCTCAGAGCTGTCCTTGAAGAAGAGCCGTTTCTGTCAGAGCTCTCTCAGCCCCACCTACCAGCCAGTTGGGTGCAGTGGTTGAGTGCGTGGACTCTAATCTGGGAGAGCCGGGTTTGATTCCCCCACTCCTACACTTGCAGCTGCTGGATGACCTTGGGCAAGCCGTAGTTCTGATAAGAGCTGTTCTTGAAAAAGAGCCGTTTCTGTGAGAGCTCTCTCAGCCCCGCCTACCTCACAGGGTGTCTGTTGTGGGGAGGGGATGGGAAAGGAGTTTGTAAGCCGCTCTGAGACACCTTTGGGTAGTGAAGGGTGGGGTATAAATCCAATCTCTTCTTCTCCTCCTCCTCCTCACAGGGTGTCTGTTGTGGGGAGGGGATGGGAAAGGAGTTTGTAAGCCTTTGGGTAGTGAAGGGTGGGGTATAAATCCAATCTCTTCTTCCCAAACATCTTGCTGGTCTCTGAGAGTCTACTGGGCTCTTCTTCTGGGGAGGGGCAAGAAAAAGCCCGAGCACCCCCCCCCCATTTTGGGGGTCCAGATCTCCTTCCTCAGCTGGGACGTCTGGCGCGAGGCCGGTCCGATCCCGTTCCCGACATCAAATTTGCGTTCATATCAGGAACGCGCCGAAGCTGTAATCGGAATGTAGATTCGGGGAATTAATGAGTCAGATCAAATTAACCAGCTCGTAATCCCCTCTAGTAATTTAATTTTACCCTCATTGTCTTGATACTGGGAATAAATTGTCGCCTGGAAGATCGGAGAGCAGAGAGGAGTTGGGGAAGGAAAACCTGGGTGGGAAGGGGGGGGGTCCGGAGAGGGAGGGTCGCCCTCTTGCTTGGAAATGCCCCTTGTTCCTGCCACTGTACGGATGCCTACGGATGCCACCCTCCAGGTGGGACCTTGGGAAACCCCCCCCAAGAATTACAGCTCAGCTGCAGACTACGGAGATCAGTCCCCCTGGAGAAAATGGGTGCCTCGGAGGGTGGGCTCTCTGTGGCACTGTCCCCGGTGGCTGGGTGTGTGTGTGGAATGGTAACCCTAGAGATGCCACAGCTATCCTCTGTGGTTTGAGCAGGAGAAAGAACAGAGGTTTTGGTATCTGGAAGCTCCACTGAACATGGAAGGGGGGAGGTTTTGTCTGGAGGAGGAAGGAGGAGGAAGAGATTGGACTTATACCCCATGGCCCTTCGCTACCCAAGGGAGTCTCAGAGCGGCTTTCAAACTCCTTTCCCTCCCCCTCCCCACAACAGACACCCTGTGAGGTCGGTGGGGCTGAGAGAGCTCTGACAGAGAAACTGCTCTTTTTCAAAAACAGCTCTTATCAGAACTACGGCTTGCCCAGGGTCATCCAGCCAGGTGCAAGTGGAGGAGTGGGGAATCAAACCCGGCTCTCCCAGATTAGAGTCCGCGCACTTCACCACTACACCAAACTGATCTCTGTAGTCTGCAGATGAGAAGAAGAAGAAGAAGAGGAGATTGGATTTATACAGTTCCCTGGAAGGCCAGATAATGAAACTGAAGCTCAAATACTTTGGCCACCCAATGAGAAGGGAGCACTCACTGGAGAAGAAGACCCTGATGCTGGGAAAGACTGAAGGTCAAAGAAGAAGGGGACGGCAAAGGATGAGATGGTTGGACAGTGTCATCGATGCAACGAACATGAAGTTGAGCCAACTCCAGAGGACGGCGGAAGACAGGAGGGCCTGGAGTGATGTGGTCCATGGGGTCGCAAAGAGTCGGACTCGACTGTGCGACTGAACAACAATAACAAAAATACTATACAAACTCCTTTCCGTTCCCCTCCCCAGAACAGACACCCTGTGAGGTAGGTGGGGCTGAGAACTGCCCTTGAGAGAACAACTCTGAAAAGTTGTGAGTGACCTAAGGTCATGCCAGCAGCTGCATGTGGAGGAGTGGAGAATGAAACCCGGTTGTCTCAGATTAGAAGAAAAAGAAGATTGGATTAATACCCGGCCCTTCACTACCCAAAGGTGTCTCAGAGCGGCTTACAAACTCCTTTCCCTTCCCCTCCCCACAACAGACACCCTGTGAGGTGGGTGGGGCTGAGAAAGCTCTTGACAGAAACGGCTCTTTTCCCAGGACAGCTCTTATCAGAACTACGCTTGCCCAAGGTCATCCAGCAGGTGCAAGGCGGCTTGCCCAAGGTCATCCAGCAGGTGCAAGGCGGCTTGCCCAAGGTCATCCAGCAGGTGCAAGGGGAGGAGTGGGGGGATCAAACCCCGTTCTTCCAGATTAGCGTCCGCGCACTTCACCACTACACCAAACTGGCTCTGGAAGCCCACGCAGCTCTGTAACAGAACAGGAGGAACCCCAGGGCTAAAGCTGGGCTTCCCCGCTAATCAGCCCTCGGGAGGCCCAGCGGTACGGAAGTGCCGTCCCCCAGCGGACCTTTCCTGCCACAACCAAGCTGGCCCGGTACCGCA
>NW_015162531.1:160284-165767 GCF_001447785.1 Gekko japonicus | reverse complement strand
TCTCCTTGACCTATTAATATTCTGACACACTACAGGTCAACATGCAGGGAGATTTTTCACTGGGAAGCATTCAGATCAGTAACCCTCCATCTGCAGCCTGTAGTGGTACGGTTTTAGAAAGGCTTTATTTACAATTCATTTCTGCTAGTTGTGTAAACTGGGTCAAAGACATCTGCTGCTCATATGCAAGACACATCAAGAGCAGGAACAAAGGGAATATAGTACCTTAACACCCACCAGCTTAGCTCACTCTTTGCCTGTTCATCACAAAGAAGGAACTGACCCTTCACGGACTGCTCAGATCGTACTCTCATGGTTGAAAACTATCAGCTGCCGTGAGGGACATGGTTAGCTAAAAAATGGGCTATAAATATATAAAGACAGAAATGCATCTCACTAATTTAAGATCATGCTGTTCTTTTATTTACTGAATCTTGCTCTCTACCCTGAGACATAGAAAGTGACAAACAACATACTAACTTTGGCTTTATGTTTACATTTGCTATATATATACTCATGAATACATGTGAAGATGCCTTATACTAGCATGTTCATTTATTATCTGTTACAGTGAACATATATGTAGGAATGAGCACAAACCAGGAACATGCAATTTAGTTCATAGTTCTTGGTGGGCCCGGTTTGTGAACCACGGATCTTCACGAACTTTTAGGGGCCAAATGAACTGGTTCAGTTTGTGATCTGGTAAAATGTTCCCCCCTTCGGTGCACTAGAGACATCAAACTCGCAGGGAATCTCCTGCTCACTCTCCTCTACCTGCCCCCCCCCATAACCAAGCCTGGGGCACTTCTTGGATCCCCCCCCCTCCACTCAGAATAACTCAAAAGTGGCTTTTAGCACATCATTCCCCCCTCCCCCATTTTCTCACAACAACGGCCCTGTGAGGTAGGCCAATCGGAGACTTTGTGGCGCGGTAGAAGTGGGGATTCGAATCCAGTTCACACACGGTCCTAGTCCGCCACTTTGTCCACGACACCACGCTGGGTCTCAGATGCAGGCAGGGAGCACTGTGCAAAGAGAAACCAGGCGCCAGCCAGCCAGCCAGGCTGCCTCCTAGGGTTGCCAGCTCCAGGTCAGGAAATTCCTGGAGGTTTAGGGGTGGATCCTGGGGAGGGAAGAGCGCTCAGCGGGGCACAGTGACATCTGGTCTACTCTCCAAGGGAGCCATTTTCTTCAGGGGAACAACTGATCTCTCGCTAGCCTAAGTTCATACTGCGCCTCAGCTTCCCTAACTCCCTCTCCCTCCCTCTCTCTCCAAGCACTGGTATTTTGTTTATATTCATCCTTGGTTATAGGCAGTGTTCCCTCTAAGCTGAGTTACTGTGAGCTAGGCTCATAGTTTTCTAGCCTCCAGCTCACACATTTTTGCCTCCGCTCGGGAAAGACGGCTCCAGAGCAAACTGATGTATGCAGTAGCCAAATCGCCCGCTCACAACTTTAATGCCCGGAGCTGACCATGTAGAATTTTTGCTCACAAGACTCCACAGCTTAGAGGGAGCATTGGTTATAAGCAGGGGTCATTTCGTAGAAAAAGAGGTGCAGGAGCTCATTAGCATAACTCATTTGCACAACTAATTTGCATATGCCACACCCCCTGACATCACCAGAAGTGTGTCAGAAGGCAACACCCACCGCTCAGGCTCCACTGGACTGTTTTGGATTGCTAGCTATTGGGGGGGGGACATAAGGCCTGCCCCCTGCTCCCACCAGCCATCAGTTGGTCAGCAGGGGGGGGGGGTGACGTTCCCCGCCTCCCTGAGCCCCGGGGTGGTGGCCTTGGACTCGTAGGGGCAAATTCCACCTCTCACTGCTCGGACATCACAGGTGAGAGGTCATTCTGGCTCCTCCAGCTCTCCTTAGGGGCTCTTTAAAAAGTTATGGCCACCACTGCTGTTCTCGAAGGCAGCTGCGACGCTGGCAGGGCGAGGTGAAACATTCTCCTGCCTCCCTGAGCCCCGGGGTGGTGGCCTTGGACTCGTAGGGGCAAATTCCACCTCTCCCGTGTGATGTCCAACGTGAGAGGTCATTCTGGCTCCCTCCAGCTCTCAGGAGGGGCTCTTTAAAAAGTTATGGCCGGCGCCGCTGTTCTCGGAAGCAGCTGTAATGGCCGCGCGGGGGGGGGGGGGGTGCCTCCCTGAGCCCCGGGGTGGTGGCCTTGGACTCGTAGGGGCAAATTCCACCTCTCCTGTGTGATGTCTCAGCCTGTCCATTGTGGTTTTTCAGCCTGAGGAACAGCTTGGGTTGTGGGGCAGGTAAGGGGGCTGTTTGGGACACCCCTGAGGACTCCACGGGGCCTCGAGAGTGACCCACTGCGATTTGCATGGTAGCCATTCGCCTCTTTGCCTTTAGGCCACAGCGTGGATCAGGGAGGTTCGTGGTGGGGGGCACAGGGAAGATCTGTGTGTGCCCTAATTAGAACTTTTCATCCTCAAAGCAGCGCAGTAGCGGGTGTGATCGAAAACACCCTCTGTATGTGTGTGTGTCTCTGTGTGTGTGTCTTTGTGCACGCACTCGCATGGGGTGGGGGGAAGACAGAGACCCAGAGGCTCACTGGCTTCTCCTCCAGCGGGGCTGTGAAAAAAAGGATATTTTGGTAACCGATTATTACGAGTCGGAGCATAAACGGGGAATGAAATTGCAACATCGGGGAAGCGGAGTGCGAAGAGGATGTTCCAGGACAGAGAACAGAGGGAGATAATAATGGCTTGAAGGAAGGAAAACATCTTTTGCTTCCATCGCGCGTCCTCCGTTTCAAGGTCCATTTTTCTCCCCCCACCCCTCCTTTTGACTGAGCAATAATGCCTTTGCATGCTCAGTGTTGCAAAATGCACAAACAAGCGGCTATTGGGGGGGGATTGTTTCTTTCAATATGTTGCCACGCTCTCCATTGTTCTGCGGGGAGGCGGTGACTTTCACAGGATCCGTTCAAGGCCGCTGAGTTTGGCCGGCCGCATCCACGTGCCTGGCCATCTTTTTGGTCATCAGGTAAATGTTCGGAAGGCAGCCGCAGTGCTGTGCCTGTTCTGTGACTACCACCAGGTAGGTAATCTAACACCTGGAGAATCTAGACTTTTGTTAACAAAAACAAGATTCTAGCTCTCAAGGCTGCAGCGGAAGGTGCTGTGTTGGGCAAAATCTCAAAGGCCGGGAAGGAAGAGCCAGGCAGGACTTCGGGGGGGGGGGGGGGGTGCTGTGTTGGGCAAAATCTCAAAGGCCGGGAAGGAAGAGCCAGGCAGGACTTCGGGGGGGGGGGGGGGGGGGGGGGGAATCAGTCACCGCTTGAATATTTTCCTCTCTCATGAACACACGTGAAGTTGCAATACACTGAATCAGATCATTTATTTTTTATGCTCTCCAGGATCTCAGGCAAAGATCTTTCCCATCACCTCCTGCCTGGTCCTTTTAGCTGGAGATGCCGAGGACTGAACCTGGGACCTCCTGCAATGCCAAGCAGAGGCTCTGCCACTGAGCCACAGCCCCTCTTTACAGCTCTCCAGAGACTCAGGCTGAGGTCTTTCCCATCCCCTCCTGCCTGGTCCTTTTAACTGGAGATGCTGCCGGGGATTGAACCTAGGACCTTCTGCATGCCAAGCAGGTGATGTACTGTATTCTTGGTGCTTGGGGGGCAACAGTGGGAAGGCTTCTAGTGTCCTGGCCCCACTGCTGGACCTCCCAATGTCACCTGGTATTTCTGGCCACTGTGTGACACAGAGTGTTGGACTGGATGGGCCATTGACCTGATCCAACATGGCTTCTCTTATGTTCTTCTGTCTGGATCAGTGATGCTCTGTCTTCTTGGTGCTTGGGGGGGGGCAACAGTGGGAGGGCTTCTGGAGTTGTGGACCCGCTGGTGGACCTCCTGAGGGCCCCTGGTATTTCTGGCCACTGTGTGACACAGAAGAGTGTTGGACTGGATGGGCCACTGGTCTGACCCAACATTGGCTTCTCTTATGTTCTTATAGATGGAACACTCAGTCTGGGGCAAGGGATGCTCTGTCTTCTTGGTGCTTGGGGGGGGGCACAGTGGGAGGGGGCTTCTGGCGTCCTGGCCCCACTGGTGGGCCTCCTGATGGCCCCTGGTATTTTTTGGCCACTGTGTGACAGAGTCTTGGACTGGATGGGCCATTGGCCTGATACAACATTGGCTTCTCTTACGTTCTTATGATCCCTTTGAACTGGAGATACTGAGGATCGAACCTGGGACCTCCTGCATGCCAAGAAGACGCTCTGCTGCTGAGCCACAGCCCCTCCCTCCTCTGGCGTGGTGGCAGAAACATTTCCAAACTAAATAACTTGGGGGGGGGGGGGAGTCCCGGCCGGCAGCTTACCTGTGTCTGCCCCTGTCCCCTCTTCCTCCTCCCCCTCCTCCCTCCTGCTCCCAGCCAATCAGTGCACGTCCTGGAAGGCGAATTGGCCAGTGGGTACCACCACGGAGGCTGGAGGCAGGTTGCCGCGGCAACGGGCCAACGCCTCCTCCTCTGGAAGGCGGGGCCAAGGCAAAGAAGAAGAAGAAGAGATTGGATTTATACCCCATGGCCCTTCACTACCCAAAGGAGTCTCAGAGTGGCTCACAAACCCCTTTCCCTCCCCCTCCCCATGACAGACACCCTGGGAGCAGTGTCCCCTCTAAGCTGAGTGAGTGTGAGCTAGCCCACAGTTTAGCCTCCAGCTCACAGATCTTTGTCTCCGCTCAGTTAGGATCTACAGCTCTCCAGAGCCAACTAATTTATCCAGCAGCCAAGTCGCTCGGTCCCAACTTTAACGCCAGTAGCTGACAAAGTAGCATTTGTGCTCACAAGAAGCCACAGCTTAGAGGGAGCATTGCCTGGGAGGCAGGCGGGGCTGAGAGAGCTCGGAGAGGAGCGGCTCTTCGTCAAGGGAACTTGTGACTGGCCCAAGGTCACACCAGCAGCTGCAAGTGGGGGGGGGAGTGGGGAGCCGAACCCGGCTCTCCCAGATTCGAGTCCGGCGCACTTCACCACGACGCCAAACGGTCCCCCAGTGCGTGGGGCAGTGTTCCCTCTAAGCTGAGTTAGTGTGAGCCAGCTCACAGTTCTTTAGCCTCCGGCTCACAGATTTTTGTCTCCGCTCAGGAAGGGATGGCTCCTGTGTGACACAGAGCAAGCTCCAGAGCAAGCTAAGTTATGCAACAGCCAAATCGCTCGCTCACAACTTCAATGCCAGGAGCTCACAAAGTAGACTTTTTGCTCACAAGACTCCACAGCTTAGAGGGAACATTGGCGTGGGGTGCCTTTTTTGGGGGGAGGGGGAGCGTGGATCCCCCCCTTCTTCTCCTCCTTCCTTCCCTGGCCGCGCTGCGCTGGAGAGGGCATCCCCTCGGGGGCGCGCCGGCGCGTCCCCCTCCCTCCGTTCCCACGCCGGCCGCGCGCCTCTGAGTCAGACAAAGGCGGAGGGGAGGGGAGGAGGAGGAGAGAGGGGGGAGGAGGCGCCCCTGCCCCCCC
>NW_015162531.1:158013-159683 GCF_001447785.1 Gekko japonicus | reverse complement strand
CCCGCGCTCCCCCCTCCCCGGGTCCGCGATCCCCGCGGCTGGTCTGGCCAGCGGGCCCCTCCGGAGAGAGCGGCCTGAGCCTGCCTGCAGCCCTGGGGGGCGGCCCTGGGGGGCTTCCGAGGCAAGAGACGTTCCGGGGAGGAGGAAGAGGTCTGAGCACCAAGCGGCCCCCAAGGAAGCGGCCCTCGACCGGCTCAGGCCCCTCTGCCTCCACCCCCGTCGGTCTTCTCCGCTCAGACTGGCAGCCGCGCTCCAGGGTCTCCCCCGGCAGCGGTCTTGACCGCTATCTACGGCCTGGTCCCTTTCAGCTGGAGATGGGATCCAATCCGGGACCTCCTGCGTGCCAAGCAGAGGCTCTGCCACTGAGCCACAGCCCCTTTTTACAGCTCTCCAGGGTCTCAGGTGGAGGTCTTTCCCATCACCTCCTGCCTGGTCCTTTTAACTGGAGATGCCGGGGACTGAGCCTGGGACCTCCTGCATGCCAAGCAGAGGCTCTGCCACTGAGCCACAGCCCCTTTTTACAGCTCTCCAGGGTCTCAGGTGGAGGTCTTTCCCATCACCTCCTGCCTGGTCCTTTTAACTGGAGATGCCGGGGACTGAGCCTGGGACCTCCTGCATGCCAAGCAGAGGCTCTGCCACTGAGCCACAGCCCCTTTTTACAGCTCTCCAGGGTCTCAGGTGGAGGTCTTTCCCATCACCTCCTGCCTGGTCCTTTTAACTGGAGATGCCGGGGACTGAGCCTGGGACCTCCTGCATGCCAAGCAGAGGCTCTGCCACTGAGCCACAGCCCCTTTTTACAGCTCTCCAGGGTCTCAGGTGGAGGTCTTTCCCATCACCTCCTGCCTGGTCCTTTTAACTGGAGATGCCGGGGACTGAGCCTGGGACCTCCTGCATGCCAAGCAGAGGCTCTGCCACTGAGCCACAGCCCCTTTTTACAGCTCTCCAGGGTCTCAGGTGGAGGTCTTTCCCATCACCTCCTGCCTGGTCCTTTTAACTGGAGATGCCGGGGACTGAGCCTGGGACCTCCTGCATGCCAAGCAGAGGCTCTGCCACTGAGCCACAGCCCCTTTTTACAGCTCTCCAGGGTCTCAGGTGGAGGTCTTTCCCATCACCTCCTGCCTGGTCCTTTTAACTGGAGATGCCGGGGACTGAGCCTGGGCCCTCCTGCATGCCAGGCAGGTGCTCTCCCGCTGAGCCACCACCAGGCCCCTCCCCGCCTCTGGGGAGCCGCCCTGGACTGCCTTGGTGGTGTCCCCTCCAAATACTGACCGAGAGGCCAGCCCCTGCTTGTCTTCCTGAGGCCAGATGAGAAGAGCCGGTGAGCCTGGGCCAGCCCGGTCTGCGCCAGAGACAGAGTGGGGTGGGTGGTCACGGCCTGCCGCTGTGCAGCCACCCTCGACTTTTGGCGGTCTCCCGCTCACAGAACCAAGGCCAGCCCTGCTCAGCTTCCGGGGTCCCAGAAGGCCAGGGCGAAACCGTGGTGGACGGTGCTGTCGAGTCACGGCCGACACCGGCTTCTCTGGCGTGTTGCATTGTCAAGGAAGCAGAAACAGGAGCTCCCCCGTAACCCAAATTTCAGGGGAAGGCCAGAGAGGAAGTGACCCAGGAATGAGTGGGAACCGAGGCAGGCTGCTGGGGGGGGGGGGGGGGGGGGAAAAGGGGTCCCCGGC
>NW_015162531.1:146190-157932 GCF_001447785.1 Gekko japonicus | reverse complement strand
GAAAGAGGCACACACGGGAGACTCAGTTTACAGTGACTGTCACGGGATATGGGGTGGGGTGGGGTGTTTGGAGAGCACCATCTAGCATACTCTCTCACGTTTCCCCAGCAGTGGGGCTGACATCTTCTCTTGCTGGCCAAGTGCACTTTCCTTGCCACAAAATTGGCTGGATATTAGGAGGAATTTTTCTTGGAGTAGTTCGGCGGCAGAATGGGCTCCCTCTCACCGGCAGTCTTTGGGCAGCGGCTGGACGGACGCTCGTCAGGGAGGCTCTGGGCTGGTCCTTCGTTGAGCGGGGGGTTGGACTAGATGGCCTCTAGGGTCCCTTCCAGCGGTGTGCTTCTAGATTGCTGTGGTCTGGAGCACACCAGACTAAGACCGGAAGGTCCTGCCAGAATGTGAGCCGGAGTTCAACCCAGGGAGGAAAAGTGTCTTGTGTTTCCTCCATGCTGGCATCCCCAGAACTAGATGGCGTCCTTCACTGCTAAGTGATGTATTTGGGGGGGGGGGGATTCTTTTTCCCCACCAGAGCCAGCTCTGGAGAAGGTGCAGCATGTTGCACCTCCCAGAGACAAAGCGGGGTTACCCTCTCAGCAGAGCCTGATGTGCAAAGATGTCTATTGACAGACCATAGGCAGGAGTTGAGTCCTGAGAGGAAAACCAGAACGGGTGCCAGGCAGGGGCGGATGAAGGCTCACTGGTGCCCGAAGCACTGACCCATCTTGGTGCACCCCCCCCTTTCCACACTGACCCCCAGTCCGTTTTAGTCGTTGACCTGTCTGACCAGATAGACAGTGCAGGTTTCAGCAATACAGAAATGTATTCATATGATAACACAATAGACTGTACAAACTAAGCTTTTCACCCTTTCCCCAACTTTGTGGTGCCCCCTTCGGCCCTGGTGCCCTAAGGACGTGCCTAGTCTGCTTAATGGTGAATCCGCCCCTGCTGCCAGCGGTCAAGGCAGTCTTCTGTTTGGTTGGCTGCCGCTGGGTCTTGTGTTTGGTCTTCTGTTTGGTTGGCTGCCGCTGGGGCCGCTCTGGGACGACGCTTCCCATCTTTTGGGAGGAGAGTTCCCGGTCCTGAAGATTCTCCAGAATGTTTTTATCGGAAGGCGACTGGAGAGCCCTGCTAAAGGGACAAGTTGTGGTGGAAAGTGCCGTTGCGTGGCAATCCCATAGGGTGTTCAAGGCAAGAGAGGAACAGAGGCGGTTTGCCACTGCCTGCCTTGGCCTTGTGGCTCCCAGGCAGTCTCCCACCCAAGCTGTAACCAGGAGCAGGGGTCATTTCGTAGAAAAAGAAGTGCAGGAGCTCATTAGCATAACTTATTTGCATAGGCCACACACCCCTGACATCACCGGAAGTGTGTCAGAAGGCAACACCCGCCGCTCAGGCTCCACTGGACTGTCTTGGATTGCTAGCTATTGGGGTGGGGGGAGAACGTGCAGATCTGTCCTCGCAGAGGAGGGAGAGCTTGTACCTGAATAAAACTTGGTCTTAAAGGTGCCACTGGACTGTTTTGGATTGCTGGCTATTGGGGGCGGAACGTGCAGATCTGTCCTCGCAGAGGAGGGAGATCTTGTACCTGAATAAAAACTGGTCTTAAAGGTGCCACTGGACTGTTTTGGATTGCTATGGGGGGGGGGGCTCTGCAACTTACCTGGTTTCTTCTTGCTCAGACTGAGGGCTGCTGGGAGCAGGGGGTGGGGCTTGTTTGGTGTAGTGAGAGAGCCAGTTTGGTGCAGTGGTTAAGTGCGTGGACTCTAATCCAGGAGAACCGGGTTTGATTCCCACTCCTCCACTTGCTCCTGGCTGGATGACCTTGGGCAAGCCGTAGTTCTGATAAGAGCTGTTCTTGAAAAAAGAGCCATTTCTGTCAAGAGCTCTCTCAGCCCCACCTACTTCCCAGGGTGTCTGTTGTGGGGAGGGGAAGGGGAAGGCGTTTGTAAGCCGCTCTGAGACTCCTTTGGGTAGTGAAGGGCGGAGGTATAAATCCAGTCTCTTCTCTTCTTGTTGTTGCATGTGCCCGCCCCCTGGGCTCTTTACTGCCGGAGCTCCGCTCCGGTGGGCTCCTGCAGGAAATGGCCCCTGACCAGGAGTGACCCTGCTTAACGTCTGAGATCTGATGAGATCGGGCTAACCTTGGCAATCCAGATGGGGGCGAGGGACAAACAGAGGTGGTTTGCCATTGCAACACCCGCCGCTCAGGCTCCACTGGACTGTTTTGGATTGCTAACTATTGGGGGGGGGGGGAGAACGCGCAGATCTGTCCTCGCAGAGGAGGGAGAGCTTGTACCTGAATAAAACTCGGTCTTAAAGGTGCCACTGGACTGTCTTGGATTGCTAGCTATTTTGGGGGGGGGGGAGAACGTGCAGATCTGTCCTCACAGAGGAGGGAGAGCCATTGCCTGCCTCACAGAGGTGGTTTGCCATTGCCTGCCTCTGCACTGGATTTCCTCGGAGGTGTCCCGTCCAAATGCTAAGCAAGGCCAACCCTGCTGAGCTTCCGAGATCTGACAGGACCGGGCTAGCCTTAGCCACCCAGCTCGGGGCAAAGAAACATGTAGGATTCCTGAAACAAAGGAGTCCGTTGCTCTCCCGGGTCCTGGGGTGCCAGCTCGATCGGTTTCCGTTCATCTTTTCCCACTGGGTAGCTCGGCAGATTCCCCATCCTTCATGCAGACAGAAAGCTCCCCCCACCTCCGCCCTGACGCCTGTTCTGGCCAAGGCTATTGTTCCTCCGGTCCTTATCTCACTACACAGCAGGCCTAGAAGCTGATGGGAATAGACAGAGTGATCTTGAGTCAGCAAGAAGGAAGGGCCGTTCAGAGAGGCCTTGAAATGCTTTTCCCAGGACGCTTCGATAAGAACATAAGAGAAGCCAATGTTGGATCAGGCCAAAGGCCCATCCAGTCCAACAGTGTGTGTCACACAGTGGCCAAAAATACCAGGGGCCATCAGGAGGTCCAGCAGTTGGGCCAGGACACTAGAAGCCCTCCCACTGTTGCCCCCACTCCAAGCACCAAGAAGACAGAGCACCCTTTGCCCCAGACCGAGAGTTGCTGTCTATACCTTGTGGCTAATGGCCACTGATGGACCTCTGCTCCATATAAGAACATAAGAGAAGCCAATGTTGGATCAGGCCAACGGCCCATCCAGTCCAACACTCTGGCTCACACAGTGGCCAGAAATATCAGGTCCCATCAGGAGGGCCATCAGTGGGGACAGGACACTAGGAACCCTCCCACTGTTGCCCCCCCCCAAGCACCAAGAAGACAGAGCATCCCTTGCCCCATAAGAACATAACAGAGAAGCCAGTGTTGGATCAGGCCAGTGGTCCATCCAGTCCAACACTCTGTGTCACACAGTGGCCAGAAATATCAGGTGCCATCAGGAGGTCCACCGGTGGGGCCAGGACACTAGGAGCCCTCCCGCTGTTGCCCCCCCCCCAAGCACCAAGAAGACAGAGCATCACTTGCCCCAGACCGAGAGTTCCAATCTATACCTTGTGGCTAATAGCCACTGAGGGACCTCTGCTCCATAAAAGAACATAAGTTAAGCCAATGTTGGAGCAGGCCAATGGCCCATCCAGTCCAACACTCTGGGTCACACAGTGGCCAAAAATACCAGGTGCCCTCTGGAGGTCCAGCAGTGGGGCCAGGACAATAGAAGCCCTCCCACTGTTGCGCCCCCCCCAAGCACCAAGAAGACAGAGCATCCCTTGCCCCAGACCGAGAGTTCCTATCTATACCTTGTGGCTAATAGCCACTGATGGACTGCTGCTCCATGTTTATCCAGTTCCCTCTTGAAGCCATCCATGCTTCTAGCTGCCACCACCTCCTGTGGCAGTGAATCCCATGTGTTAATCACTCTTTTGGTGCTCATGAGTTTTTGTATTGTGAGAAAGGGAGAAAAGGGCTTCTTCCTCAACGTGCTCTGTCCCATGCATAATCTTATAAACCTCGATCATGTCACCCCCTCAGCCGTCGTTTCTCCAAGCTAAAGAGCCCTAAGCGCTTTAACCTTTCCTCCTACGGAAAGTGTTCCAACCCTTCTATCATTCGAGTTGCCCTTTTCTGCACTTTTCCCAATGCTCTAATACCCTTTCAGAGGTGTGGTGAGCAGAACTGTACACAGTACTCCAAATGAGGCCGCACCATCGATTTATACAGGGGCATGATGATACTGGCTGATTTGTTCAATGGTTGAGGTGAGGGATTCCCCCCCCCCCAATTAATCTGGGGCCCGACCTAGTGGGAAATCCTCCTGTGCAGGCGCCATGGAAGTGGACAGGAACACGTTTCCCGTTGATGTCAGTGGGGCTTCTGCAGGATTGTCTTTCTCCTACATTTCCTGGCACCTCAGATGGCGGGGTCCCCCTCCCTCCTGTTGGGGCCTCTCCTGACCAATACTCCCTCTAAGCTGGGGAGTCTTGTGAGCAAAAATTCTACTTTGTGAGCTACCGGCATTAAAGCTGTGAGCGAGCGATTGGGCTGCTGCATACGTTAGTTTGCTCTCCTGGAGCCCTCCTCCCTGAGCGAAGACAAAAATGTGTGAGCCGGAAGCTAAGAAACTGTGAGCTAGCTCACACTCACTCAGCTTAGAGGGAACACTGCTCCTGTCCTTGCTGTAGGGTTGCCAACCTCCAGGTGGTGGCTGGAGATCTCATGGGATTGCAGCGGATCTCCAGATGACGGAGATTAGTTCCCCTGGAGAAAATGGCTCTTTCGGGACTCGCAGGGTTCTCTCTAAGCTGAGTGAGTGTGAGCTAGCTGACAGTTTTTCAGCCTCCGGCTCACACATTTTTGTCTTAGCCCAGGAAGGAGGGCTCCAGAGCAAACTAATTTATGCAGTAGCCAGATTGCTCGCTCACAACTTTAACGTCAGTAGGTCACAAAGCAGAATCTTTGCTCCCAAGTCTCCACAGCTTAGCGGGAGCATTGTTCAGGAGGTGGGCTGTCTTATGCCCAACGGATGTCCCTCCCCTCTCCAGACCCCCCCCCCCAAAAAAATCCCCAGGAATTTCTCAACTCGGCTGTCATTAGCCAACAATAATGAGAAAATCTACCCTGGGCAGTTCTCTGTTTCGCTGCCACCAGTCTGGGCTCAGGATGGGTGTTTGCCCTCCTCCTAGGAAGGATGCCAGGGGCTCCAGCTCTGCTTCCCCCCTTTCACCTCTTGCCTGATCCCAGACTCGGAAGGAAACACCATCCAAACAGGTTCTCCGCCCGTCGTTTCCTTCCTGCAGCTTTGCTAGCTCTGACTGTAAGCCATCCCCTCTGAACGAGCCATCCGTCCGTGTGTTGCTTTGTCTGTGTTGGTGGCCCCCCTTGGGAACGTGAGCGGCTCCAGGAGTTCCCAGGTGGCATCTCCTTTCCGTGGACGGTCTTCGATCGGCACCCTTCCTCTTCTTATTATGATGCAATCCTAGACAGAGGTGGGCATCCTTTGCTCTTCAGGAAGCCTCATCATTCTTCAGAGGCAATCCAAATTCCACTCTCGAGAAAGGCAGGATTTTTTGACCTGCATAAATTGTGCAGATTATGCTAATTAGTATCTTTGCTTAATTTCCACCATTCCTTCAGCTGGTATGTAGAGGCCCAAAGCCTGGCTGGGGAACTCAGCCCCTTCCCGGACCAATGCTCCCTCTAAGCTGTGGAGTCTTATGAGCAAAAATTCTACTTTGCGAGCTACCGGCATTAAAGTTGTGAGCCAGCCATTCGGCTGCTGCATAAATCAATTTGCTCAGGAGCCCTCCCTTCCTGAGCTGAGACAAAGACCAAGTTTTATTCAGGTACAAGCTCTCCCTCCTCTGCGAGGACAGATCTGCACGCCCCCCCCCCAATAGCTAGCAATCCAAAACAGTCCAGTGGAGCCTGAGCGGTGGGTGTTGCCTTCTGACACACTTCCGGTGATGTCAGGGGGTGTGGCCTATGCTAATGAGCTCCTGCACCTCTTTTTCTACGAAATGACCCCTGCAGAGCACTGTTTGTCAGACAACAATCCGTGTGGTTTTATCTGTGGTTTGTAAGTCGCCTTGAGCTCCAAAGAAAGTTAGGTTTGAGGCCAGAAGCACCTTAGAAGCCAACAAGAGTTTCATGGGATAGACTTTCTCAAATCAAAGCCGTGGCTCAGTGGTAGATCCTCTGCTTGGCATGCACGAGGTCCCAGGTTCGATCCCCGGCACCACCAGTTAAAAAAAAAAAGTAGGTGATGTGAAAGACCTCTCTCTGCCTGAGACCTTGGAGAGCCACTGCCGGTCTGTGCCGACAATACTGACCATGATGGAAAAAGAAGAGAAGAAGAGATTGGATTGATACCCCGCCCTTCACTACCCAAAGGAGTCTCAGAGCGGCTCACAAACTCCTTCCCCTTCCAGACGCCCTGTGAGGCAGGTGGGGGGGCTGAGAGAGCTCTTGACAGAAATGGCTCTTTTTCAAGAACAGCTCTTATCAGAACTACGGCTTGCCCAAGGTCATCCAGCCAGATGCAAGTGGAGGAGTGGGGAATCAAACCCGGTTCTCCCAGATTAGAGTCTGTGCACTTAACCCCTACACCAAACTGGCTCTCAGGGTCTGATTCAGTAGAAGGCCGCTTCATGTGTTCACATCTGCTTAAAGCTCTTTTCAGAAAGGTGGCGCATAAATGTTTTAAACAAAATAAATACTTGGTCAGTAGCCACATCAGCATTGTCAAAAAGATGTTTGACTCAAAAAGAAGAAACTATTTGTATGAATGGTTAAAACAAACGAAGGAGACATTGGTGTCCCAAACTATAGGTCCAGAATCCTGTCTCCTTCAATGGTGTTCCACCTTCCCTTGTCCCAGAAATCACCAATTAAAACTCAAACAAGGCGAAGGGGTTTCTAGGATGTGTTGCTTGCATCTGACGGAAATGACTGACGGCTTCGCTTTCTCAAAACCCATAAGTAGACGGCAATACTTCTTCTAAGCTGTGGAGTCTTGTGAGCAAAAATTCTACTTTGTGAGCCGCCGGCATTAAAGTTGTGAACGAGCGGTTTGGCTGCTGCATGCATTAGTCTGCTCCGGAGCCCTCCTTCCTGAGCTAAGACAAAAATCTGTGAGCCGGAGGCTAAAAAACCGTGAGCTAGCTCACACTGACTCAACTTAGAGGGAACACTGTGGTTTCCTTTTTCTTTATCTCATGGGAAGAAGCCATCACCTGTTAGAGGGTTTGCACACACATGTGCTCTGTCAATCACTTCCATCCTCGGAAGAGGGCAGTCCGTCGGGACGTCCTCTTGCACAAGCCCTGCTGCACTGAGCAGGAGTTGAGCCGAAGGACTTGCCCTGGGCAAGTTGGCGGTGCATGCGCAAGAGCGCATCCAGGGTCGGGTGTGCCCTTGAAGGCATGTGATTTGGGGGCAGCCCTCCTTGAAAATGCCAAAGGGGCTTTCTTAGACAGGGTTGTCTTAGAGCGAGGGCACCGAGCGACCGATTGGGGGGGATCACTGGAGGACAAGAGAGTGGGGGAGAGATGGCAGGCTCTAGAGATGTAAAATTTCCAGAAATTTTGAAGCTCAGAAAAAAACCCGTTTTCCCCCCAATTTTTTTCGGGGGGAAACGGAAATTTTGGGGGAAATTGAAAAAAATGCTACATTAGCACTTCTTTTTTTCTGTTCCACATTGAAAGTTGTTCTGTTACTTTAGAAACATAAAATATGACTATGGACATTTTTACTTGGCATGAAATTATCACAACTAGCATATTAAAAATATAGTGCATCCAAACAATTATTGCAAACAGAATACCCACCCACATGCAAAAACAAAACTGAAACCTTTTTTCTTTTCTTGTGACAATAGCACCTCCTAAAGGAAGAAATGCATCTTGTTCTTGCATTGGAGAGTTCAGTTGGTAACCTAGGACTTGCTTGTCCTCAGTGCACAGAAAATAGATCAATCTGATACCATACATATTTTTTAGAAATGATTTGGAGAATATTTGAACACCTTGTCTTAAAATATTTGATTCGTCATGTTAAAATAAAATGTTCCATAATCAATTTTTCTCCTTCTCTTTTTTCAATTTTTCCAATTTTTTCGGGAAAAAACTAAAAAAGCTTCGGGGGAAAAACAGGAAGAAAAATCCCCCCCCCCATTTTTTCCGTTTTTTTTCTGGCCTTCTCATCCATTTCAGCGCAAGAGTGTGCTGGCAGTGTTCCGGGAGCGTCAGGGGGATTCTCTGGTGCCACGGAGTCTTGCGTGCCCCCTCCTCCCATTTCCCAGCCTCAGCTGCTGGAGAAGACCTCCCTCCTCGCTCGGGCTCCCGTCTGGCTCTGGCCTTTCCTTAGCTAGCAAGCAAAAGGGCAGATGGTGCCAAAGATTAGCTTAATTGTTTTTTTAAAAAAGTGCTCCCCACATGTTCTGCCCACCCCTGCTTGCTTGCAGTTTCCCCCCCCTGAGATTGATTGGTGGGAAGGAGAGAGCGTCCTCCACCCCCACCCCCGCCCCCCCCCTCAGCCATGGCCAGCTGAGCACAAAGCAAAAATTAATGTGGTCGCTCCCCCCTCCCCTCTGCAAGGAAGGAAGGGGCTCTTGGGTTCCCTTGCCTGGCATTTCCTGCCCCTGCTCAAACCCCGGCTCACTTCCCTTCCGACATCCTATTGAGAAATTTGTAGCATGAGAATGAGAGAGCCAGTGTGGTGTGGAGGGCTTCGGATGTCCTGCCCCCACTGCTGGACCTCCTGAGCGCACCTGGTGTTTCCGGCCACTGTGTGACAGAGTGTTGGACTGGATGGGCCATTGGCCCAATGATCCAGCATTGGCTTCTCTTATGTTCTTATGTCTGGGGCAAGGGATGCTCTGTATTCTTGGTGCTTGGGGGGGGGGCAACAGTGGGAGGGGCTTCTGGTGTCCTGGCCCCACTGGTGGACCCCCTGAGGGCCCCTGGTATTTCTGGCCACTGTGTGACCCAGAGTGTTGGACTGGATGGGCCATTGGCCTGATCCAACATTGGCTTCTCTTACGTTCTTATGTCTGGGGCAAGGGATGCTCTGTATTCTTGGTGCTTGGGGGGGGGGCAATGGTGGGAGGGCTCCAAGTGTCCTGTCCTGGCCCCACTGCTGGACCTTCTGAGGGCACCGAGTATTTTTGGCCACTGTGTGATAAGAGTGTTGGACTGGATGGGCTATTTGGCCTGATCCAACATTGGCTTCTCTGTTTGTAGTGGTTAAACATTTCGGACTAGTATCCAGGAGACCTGGGTTCGAATCCCCATGGAAGCTCACTGGGTGACCTTGGGCCAGTCAGCCTTGTCTGCCTCACAGGGTTGTTGGGAGGATAAAATGGAGGAGAGGGAGGAGGGTACCAGCTGTCCAGGGTCCCCACTGAGTAGAAAGGTGAGCACAAACCAAGTAAATAGATACATTGATGGTGTCTGGTGGGACGTGTCCGCCTGGCTCTCTCGGGGCCGTTCTTCCAGCAGGCATTAACCGTCGCCTTTGTAACCTGCTGGATGAAGATTTTTGTGACACTTGAACGTCTACCAACTCCTACACTTTTCTAAAATTGGTTACCTTTAAAAAAAAATGGGGGGGGAGAATTAGGGCTTTCTATACCAGTGTTCCCTCTAAGCTGAGTTAGCGTGAGCCAGCTCACAGTTCTTTAGCCTCCAGCTCACACATTTTTGTCTTGGCTCAGGAAGGAGGGCTCCAGAGCAATGTTCCCTCTAAGCTGAGCTAGTGTGAGCTAGCTCACAGTTTTTTAGCCTCCGGCTCACACATTTTTGTCTTAGCTCAGGAAGGGTGGCTCCAGAGCAAACTAATTTATGCAGTCGCCAGATCACTTGCTCACAACTTAAATGCCAGTAGCTCACAGCAAGTAGAATTTTTGCTTACAAGACTCCACAGCTCAGAGGGAACGTGGCTCTATACCACTGTTGCATGTCTAACACCCGGCAGTGCATCTTTCCATTTGCAGTGGCCTGTCGGGGGAGTTCCCCTGGGTTCGAGCCCAGGCAAGTTTGCCTTCTTCTGTGCCGGCCTTTAAACTCCTGCCAGATAATCTCTTCTGGGGGGACAAAAAAGCTTAGCGACGGCGGATGTGGTTTTAGTTCACGTGTCACAAATCCCGGGCTCGGCTGCGTATCTCTCATGCGACCCCGACAGCTCTCGGGGTGGCATGCAGCAGAGATCTGGCCCAGTTAAAAATAGGCCACGCTCCGCCTCCTCCTCTACTCCGTGACTGGCTGTCATGCCTCTTTCGAGCATCTGCCGGGAGGGTGCAGGGGTTGCCTTGCCTCCGCTTGGGAGAGCGCGTGCCCGCCCTCCGCTCTCTCCTTCCGGGATCTTTCCTGTGTCTGTAAACGGCTAGAATTAGCCTCACTCGGACTTGCTTTCAGAAGACAGATCTGCTGTTTTGCACAACCGCCCACTGAGACGAGCTGCTCTCCTCCAGCTTGGTGTCGTGGTTAAGAGCGGTGGACTCTAATCTGGGAGAACCGGGTTTGATTCCCCACTCCCCCCCCCACATGCAGTCAGATGGGTGACCTTGGGTCAGTCACAAGTTCTCTCAGAGCTGCTCTCTTAGGAGCAGTTCTCGAAGAGCTCTCTCAGTCCCTCCTGCCTCACAGGGTGCCTGTTGTGGAGAGGGGAAGGGAAAGGAGTTTGTGAGCCGCTCTGAGACTCCTCCTGGTAGCGAAGGGCAGGGTATAAATCCAATCTCTCTCTCTCTCTTTCCAGTGCCACTCGAGTTCAATCCAGCAGGGCTTGAAGGGGGGAAACTTTCTGGTGGATGGTGCCCCTCTCTTGTTTGTTGGGTGGGATTTGGCCTCTGCCTGTGGCACTGGACCCTCTTTCGCCAGCCATGCACTCCAAAAGGGTGTAGTGGTTAGACTGTCAGACCAGGCTCTGAGAAACCCAGGTTCGAATCCCCACTCTCCCTTGGAAGCTTGCTGAGTGACCTCGAGCCACGCCTACCCTCTCAGACTAACCTACCTGACAGGGTTGTTGGGAGGATTAAAATGGAGGAGAGGAAAAACCTGTAAGCCGCACTGAGTCCCCCTTGGAGAGAAAGGTGGGGTAGAAAGAAAGAAGGAAGGAAGGAAGGAAGGAAGGAAGGAAGGAAGGAAGGAAGGAAGGAAGGAAACAGAAAACTGGCCAAAGCAGGGAAGAAGAAGAAGAAGAGGGGGAGGAGGAGATTGGATTTCTACCCCGCCCTTCACTACCAGGAGGAGTCTCAGGGCAGTTTACAAACTACTTTCCTTCCCCCTCCCCACAACAGACACATCCTGTTGAGGCAGGTGGGCCTGAGAGAGCTCTCTTGAGAACTGCTCTTTCAAGGACAGCTCTTGTCAGAACTACGGCTTGCCCAAGGTCATCCAGCAGCTGCAAGTGGAGGGGTGGGGAATCAAACCCGGCTCTCCCAGATTAGAGTCCGCGCACTTCACCACTACACCAAAGATAGTGATGGCCATGGACACAGAGGAATGTAAAAGGATATTAGACAGTTCAAGAAGAAGAAGGAGGAGGAGGAGGAGATTGGGTTTATGCCCCGCCCTTCACTACCCGAAGGTGTCTCAGAGCGGCTTCCAAACCCCTTTCCATTCCCCTCCCCATAAGAAGAAGAAGAGGAGGAGGAGGAGGAGGAGATTGGATTTATACCCCATGGCCCTTCACTACCCAAGGGAGTCTCAGAGCGGCTCACAAACTCCCTTCCCCTCCCCTCCCCACAACAGACACCCTGTGAAGTAGGTGGGGCTGAGAGAGCTCTGGACAGAAA
>NW_015162531.1:140314-146069 GCF_001447785.1 Gekko japonicus | reverse complement strand
GGAGTCTCAGAGCGGCTTACAAGCTCCTTTCCCTTCCCCTCCCCACAACAGACACCCTGTGAGGTAGGTGGGGCTGAGAGAGAGCTCTGACACAAACTGCTCTTTTTTCAAGGACAGCTCTTGTCAGAACTGTGGCTTGCCCAAGGTCATCCAGCCAGGTGCAAGGGGAGGAGTGGGGAATCAGACCCGGCTCTCCCAGATTAGAGTCCGCGCGCTTCACCAACGAAGGTGGCTCTTCCCTGTCCTGAGCCTCCTTTCCTCTTGAGTGTGTGGCCTGACTCTCTTGCTAGAGATGTGGAGCCTTTCCCCGCTTTGGTCCTGCTTACAGACACCCTGTGAGGTAGGTGGGGCTGAGAGAGAGCTCTGACACAAACTGCTCTTTTTTCAAGGACAGCTCTTGTCAGAACTGTGGCTTGCCCAAGGTCATCCAGCCAGGTGCAAGGGGAGGAGTGGGGAATCAGACCCGGCTCTCCCAGATTAGAGTCCGCGCGCTTCACCAACGAAGGTGGCTCTTCCCTGTCCTGAGCCTCCTTTCCTCTTGAGTGTGTGGCCTGACTCTCTTGCTAGAGATGTGGAGGGGGGGGGGGGCGTTGCTTGGAATGGGTTTCTGGAGAGGCTGCTGGGATTCTTGGTGCCCCTGGTGAGCGCTCTCCCCCCCCCAAAAAAAGGAGGAGGCAAAGGAAGTACTAGTCTGCAAATAATCCCTCCCCCTCTGGCTGATCTTTCTGTGTGTTCAGGGGTCATTTCGTAGAAAAAGAGGTGCAGGAGCTCATTAGCATAACCCATTAGCATAACTCATTTGCATAGGCCACGCCCCCTGACATCACCAGAAGAGTGTCAGAAGGCAACACCCACCACTCAGGCTCCACTGGACTGTCTTGGATTGCTAGCTGTTGGGGGGTGGGGAACGTGCAGATCTGTCCTCACAGAGGAGGGAGAGCTTGTACCTGAATAAACCTTGGTCTTAAAGACCAACCCCGTTTAAGACCAACCCCGTTTCATTCTGGGTCTAAGCTTTCACGTACAAACTTATACCCACAATTAAACTTTGTTGGTCTCAAAGGTGCTCACTGGAGTCAAACTGTGTTCCTTTGGCACCTGTCGGGCAGAGACCAGCGGCTGCTCAGGACCTTTCCCTTGGCACGGAAAAGATGGTGTTGCCTGCATGTGCCTTTTCTCCATCCGCAGGTGAAAGACGAGAAAACCATCCAGGAAGTGTTTGACTTGAACGACTACGAGAAATGTGAAGAGCTCAGGAAATCCAAAAGCCGGAGCAAAAAGAACCACAGCAAGTTCTTGCTCACGCACTCCAAGGAACCCGGGAACACGGTAGGTCTCCTCCTCCTCCTCGGAGAGCTTTGCGGCACCATCAAGACGGGACTTGAGGCAGGGGGGAGCGTGGGTATGAATGGTTCACCACTCGTGGGGAGAACTGAGACTGGATCCTGGGCTCTCCGGTGCAAAGCCGTTGCCTGGGACCAGTGTTCCCTCTAAGCTGAATGAGTGTGAGCTAGCTCATGGTTTTTTAGCCTCCGGCTCACACTTTTTTGTCTCAGCCCAGGAAGGGATGGGGCTCCAGAGCAAACTGATTTATGCAGCAGCCCAATTGCTCACTCACAACTTTAATGCCAGTAGCAGCTCACAAAGTAGGATATTTGCTCACAAGACTCTGCAGCTTGGAGGGTGCATTGCTCCAGAGCAAACTAATTTATGCAGCAGCCCAATCGCTCGCTCACAACTTGAATGGCAGCAGCTCACAAAATAGAATTTTTGCTCACAAGACTGCCCGCAGCTTAGAGGGGGCCTTGGGTGTCACCCGGGAGAGCTGCGGCCCATTGGAGCAGAGAAACTCAGAGCCCTATGAGCCGGTCGGGCTGAGTCGGTTGAAGGTCAAACCACAGCCGTGTCCTTCAGGTGGATCCTCCTCCTCCCTGCACTCCTCTCAGTCATTCAGCCTTTCCTCCCAGGGTTGCCAGCTTTTAAACCACTCCCACCAGTTGCCCCATTCGCACCAGTCTGAGATGCAGAGAATACCAGGGGATGCTGTTGACCCCTGTGCCCCGAAGAGCTTCCGCTGCCCGTGAATAGCGGCATAGTTACTTTGCCAACCCCAGCAAGGTAGATGTTCTAGCTCTGGGGAAGGTGAAGGATGGAAAGGGCAACGAAAATTATTTAAGGGGATGGGACACTCTTCTGTGGTGTCGTGGTGAAGTGCGCGGACTGGGAGTGATTCCCTCACTCCTCCCCTTGCACTTGGCTGGATGACCTTGGGCAAGCCACAGTTCTGATAAGAGCTGTCCTTGAAAAAGAGCAGTTTCAGCCCCACCGACCTCACAGGGTGTCTGTTGTGGGGAGGGGAAGGAGCCAGTTTGGCATAGCGGTTAAGTGCGCGGACTCTAATCTGGGAGAACCGGGTTTGATTCCCCACTCCTCCACTTGCAGCTGCTGGATGACCTCGGGCAAGCCACAGTTCTGGCACAGCTGTTCTTGAAAAACGGCAGTTTCTATCAGAGCTCTCTCCGCCCCGCCTACCTCACCGTGTGTCTGTTGTTGAGAGGGGAAGGGGAAGGAGTTTGTAAGCCACTCTGGGACTCCCTTGGGTAGTGAAGGGCGGGGTATAAATCCAATCTCTTCTCTTCTTCTTCCTCCTCCTCCTCCTCTTCTTCTTCCTCCTCCTCCTCCTCTTCTTCTTTCTCTTCCTCTTGGATGGGACTCAGGGCAGTGTACAACATCTCCAAGCATACAATAAATATTTGAGGTTACATTTATAATTATAATAATCAGTTATAAATAGTTAAAACAATTAAAACGCTATTCGTCTAACAGATGACATTAAAAACCAATAGTCTGTCTGTGCTCGCCGTAAGGACGAGGGACGATGACAAGACGGAGGGTGGGTGGGAGGGCCAGGTAAGATGGCGAGAACCGTCGTTGTCCTCAGCCACAGGCCCGGTGGAACATCCCCCCGTCTTGCACGCCCTATGGAACTGTCGTAGATCCCACAGGGCATGGATGCCATTAGAAAGGTTCAAAAGAAAGGCTGAGGAGGGTAGGTTAACTTGGAGAAACGATGGCTGACGACCTCCTCCTCTTCTTCTTTCTCTTCCTCTTGGATGGGACTCAGGGCAGTGTACAACATCTCCAAGCATACAATAAATATTTGAGGTTACATTTATAATTATAATAATCAGTTATAAATAGTTAAAACAATTAAAACGCTATTCGTCTAACAGATGACATTAAAAACCAATAGTCTGTCTGTGCTCGCCGTAAGGACGAGGGACGATGACAAGACGGAGGGTGGGTGGGAGGGCCAGGTAAGATGGCGAGAACCGTCGTTGTCCTCAGCCACAGGCCCGGTGGAACATCCCCCCGTCTTGCACGCCCTATGGAACTGTCGTAGATCCCACAGGGCATGGATGCCATTAGAAAGGTTCAAAAGAAAGGCTGAGGAGGGTAGGTTAACTTGGAGAAACGATGGCTGACGAGAGAGAGGTTTACAAAATTATGCATGGGATAGAGCAGGTGGAGAAAGAAGTCCTTCCCTCCCTTTCTCACAAGACAAGAACTCCTGGTGGGCACTCCGTGAAATTGCTGAGCAGTCGGGCTAGAGCGGACAAAAGGAAGTCCTTCTTCACCCAAAGAGTAATGCTCACGTGGAATTCACTGCCACAGGAGGTGGTGGCGGCTACAAGCACTGAGAGCTTCAAGAGGGGATTGGATCCACATGTGGATCAGGGGTCCGTCAGTGTCTGTTAGCCACAAGGTCGAAAGTTGGCCTCTAATGTGCCGCTGGACTCGAATCTGGTTCTGCTACGAAGAGTTTCAGCATTTGAACTCTCCGCCCACTTGGGGCAGGTGGGTGCTGCTTCCAGGCCCTTTGCTTAAGGTTTTTTTTAGGATGCTGTAGTCCCGGGGTGGCCAAAAAACCCCTTTCCTGGCCGCTGCCACAAGTCCCTTCTCCCCTAGGCACCGAACCTGGTCTTCCTGGCTGTGAGTCCTGAAGAGAAGGAGTCTTGGATCAACGCGCTCAACTCCGCTATAACCCGGGCCAAGAACCGCATCTTGGATGAGGTGAGCCACCAGCTTGGTCTCTGTGAATCCGTCCCTTGGCCTCTGCTCCCGGGTTAGACCAGGGAGCCCCCTGGGGGACCGCCTGGCTCAGACCTCTGTGGGGTGAAGGGCCGGCTTTGGGTGCCCGCCCCTTCTGAGCCCAGGCAACAACCCAGGAGAGAGCCCCAAAAGTCTGGAACTCTCTCCCCACAGAGACTCGCCTGTCCCCTTCTGTCACCATCTTCCACGAGAAGGTGAAGACTTTCTTAAATTTCCTTTGGCATTCCCTCCTTCCTTCCTGCACTCTGATTTTAAAATCTTGTATGTGTTTTAACTCCATTTTTTAATTGTTTTAGTGATGTGTGTGTGTGGGGGGGGGGGTTAATTTTAATGCTTTTAAAAGATGGTTTTTATCATTTGTGTTTCTTCATTGTTCACCACCTCAGTGGCCCTTGTAAGGGCAGAACGATTATTTTATTTATTTATTTATTTATTTAAATTTATAACCCGCCCTCCCCGCAAACGGGCTCAGGGCGGCGTACAGATGGGGCCAATACATAAAACATTAAAACTGCATTTTAAAAACATTCAATACAACATAAGTGCTCTCCACAATATCTACCAAGGGAAGAGATGGGAGGCAAAATTTATTTATTTATTTATACTTTAATAATATATTTTACTTTAAGTTTATGAATCGCCCGATCCCTGAGCACACAGGGCTCTGGGCGATGTACAACCAAAGTTAAAAACATCAGCATTTTCAGGGTGCGATCACATCGCAACATCTGGGAAGCGTGGCGCACCCGTGGCCAACCCGTGGCGTCCTGTCAGCTAGCTGCCATGCTTTCTTTGTTTACCTGCATCCTTGACCCTTGCGCATGCGTGCATGCTTGCTTTGCTTTGCTGCCGTGGGTAACTTAAGGAAGGCCGAAGATGCACAGTAAAAAAAATACCTTGGAAAGTGCACTAGCATCCGGAAAACGCGGGGCAGGGGCAGGCATCTGATTGTGGGAGCGCTAGTATCCCGTGGCATCCGGCGCCCATCCACGTCCTGTTGCAAACCGGATGTTTTTCGTAAGCGCATGTGCACAAACATGTAACTGAAAGCAGTGCTGCTTTGTGGAACTGCATATGCGCGCAAACGCGAAATGCTCGCCACGCCGTGTCTTTGCCACACTCCGGCATCGCCGTGTGATCGCCAGCTAACAGCTGAAGCACGAAGCCTCGGGGGACCGTGTGATCAGGATACCGCGCTTTATTTTGCTCCGGGGCAAACAGCCACGCCTCCCCCCCGTCTTATCTGGCCCATGTGACCGGGGCCATCGTTAAGTCATTCCTATATTATTAAGTAATCTCCGGGTGGCGTCACTAATTTGGTCTTAAACCCACCCCAGACCATGTTGCTGTCTTGTGGGCAGGGTGAGGAGGAGGCCTGAAGCGAAAAGATGGCAGAAAAGAGGA
Source organism: Gekko japonicus (assembly GCF_001447785.1). NCBI lineage: Eukaryota > Metazoa > Chordata > Lepidosauria > Squamata > Gekkonidae > Gekko > Gekko japonicus. The sequence continues at coordinate 140,552 of NW_015162531.1, read as the reverse complement.
GGTTTTTTTGGGGGTAAAAGAAGTAAACCAAGTAGGGCCTTTGGCTGGGGAGCTGCCCCACTGCTAGGAGGCAGGGCTTGGTGGCAGTGCCTTTGAGAAATGGTTTGGAAACTGCAGCTGGTCCCGAACGTGGCAACCCGATTACATTTTCCAGGTGCCGTTCAAAATCCCAGTTTTGACACTGAAAGCTTGTGATCTGGGTGATTCAAGGAAGCGTCACGCTGAGCGGGGAATCGAA
>NW_015162531.1:123879-140278 GCF_001447785.1 Gekko japonicus | reverse complement strand
CTTTCCCCACACTACAGTTTAGTGTCGTGGTTAAGTGCGCGGACTCTAATCTGGGAGAGCCGGGTTTGATTCCCCGCTCCTCCACTTGCAGCTGATGGATGACCTTGGGCAAGCCATCGTTCTGTCAGAGCTGTTCTTGAAAGAGAGCCATTTCTGTCAGAGCTCTCTCAGCCCCGCCCACCTCACAGGGTGTCTGTTGTGAGGAGGGGGAAGGGAAAGGAGTTTGTAAGCCGCTCTGAGACTCCAAGTGAAGGACGGGGTATAAATCCAATCTCCTCCTCCTCCTCCTCTTCTTCTACTAGTATTGCCACCCACACCACTGGGCAGGAGATCGGTCCGGTTCCTTCCCCTTCTCCTCCAGCTAGGAAAAAAACTGAGACCGCTGTCGGTTGTCTGTGCTCCTGTGGAGCCATCTGGCTCTCTCTCTCCCTCCCCTGCTGCCTTTGTGTGTGGTGACTCATTCTGCACGTGGTGGTGACTGGGAAAGGGAGAGCCGTTTCATTGGTGCCAAATTTGGGAGAAACAAGCCCCACGGTTTGCTCTTTGGAGTCAGCTTCAGCAGGGAGAGGCAGCGGCGGGTGTAGCCGTTCTGTTTTTTTAAGAGCTTTTCTTCCGGCACTTCCAAGGGGAGGCTGAACGGCCCATGTGCTCAATGGCACGACGGCCCGTTCCACGGCAGCCGCCGTTTTTTGGTTGCTGGCCAGCCACAGCTGAGCTTCTGTGTGGGCATGACACCGCCTGTTCCAAAAACAGCAGTCACGCATCTTCGTCATGTTGCATAACACACAACAGTGGTGTCTGGAAAGTTCCCATTGCCAAATATAGCTCCCCAGCTGGGAACTTTCCAATCTGCATGGTCGCTTAGGCAGCTGTAGGGACACAAGTCTGGTTTTGATTGGTAACTTTAAAAGAAACCACCGTCTACTGTCCGCAACACTCACACAGCGTTGATACATGCAGTTCAACAACTCGATTGTTTCCTCTGCAAAGATTTCAAGTTCTGTGAAACTGCCGGGCATGGGTCATGGAGTTCCACAGTGCTTTGAGTCAACGTTTCCAGCTACAAATTGAGCAGGCCTATTTGCGTCGGAACCTCGGCCTTAGCAGGCAAAGATAGATAGAGATGCGGGTGGGTAGAGCAGCCCCCTCTAGCTGCAAAGTGGTCTTGCCACCCTATGTGCCGGCTTCAGTTTGGTACCACACATTTGGGGATGGTTACATGCTGGATCAAACCAATGGTCCATCCAGTCCAGCATCCTGTCTCACACAGGGGCCAGCCAGTTCCTCTGGAGGGCCAGCAACAGGGCAGAGAGGCCGAGGCCTTCCCCTGAGAAGAACATCAGAAGAGCCCTGCTGGGTCAGACCGGTGAGGGTCCATCCAGTCCAGCCTCCTGTCTCACACAGTGGCCAAGCAGTTCCTCTGGAGGTCCCACAACAGGGCAGAGAGGCCAAGGCCTTTCCCCTAAGAAGAACATCAGAAGAGCCCTGCTGGGTCAGACCAGTGAGGGTCCTTCTAGTCCAGCCTCCTGCCTCACACAGGGGCCAACCAGTTCCTCTGGAGGGCCAACAACAGGGCAGAGAGGCCGAAGCCTTCCCCTGAGAAGAACATCAGAAGAGCCCTGCTGGGTCAGACCAGGGAGGGTCCATCCAGTCCAGCCTCCCGTCTCACACAGGGGCCAACCAGTTCCTCTGGAGGGCGACAATAGGGCACAGAGGCCGAGGCCTTCCCCGGATGTTGCTTCCTGGTTCTGGGATCCAGAGAATTAGTGCCTCTGGATGTGGAGGCTACCCTCAGTTATCATGGCTAGTAGCCATTGATAGACTTATCCTCCATGAATCTATCTCATCCACTTTTAAAGCTTTCTGTTTCTGTGTCCATCACTCCATCCTCTGGCGGCGAATGCCACATTTGAACCACTCTCTGCGTAAAGTAGTGGTTCTCAGGCCGGACTTATTTTATTTTACTGAGCTGGTTTATTTTTATCTCCGTTTTCTCCCCTGCTGGGACCCAAAGTGGCTTACGAGAAATACAGTACAATCGAAACAGATTTGAATAAAACACAGTACAGAAGCAAACAGGAAACAAAAGTAAAAGGCATCCCGGGCTGGTGTCCCTAAGCTTACTCCATCAAGGCCGGGAGTGAAGGGCCCGTAGGCTGTGGCCCTTCGGATCGTGGCCCTCCCCTGGGCTTTCGAGATCCACAGCAAGAGTTAGAGAAATGCTCTGCCTGGGTCTTACAAGCCAGCCGCTCTCTCCCCCAAATCCCCCTCTTGCTGAATTCTGAGTTCTATGAAAGACACGTTAGAAGCAAGAGCTCTGGAGACACACACACACACACACTTCCTGGGTCATCACCCTCACTGCGGGGGGCGGGGGGGGGCAAAGGCCCTCCGCAGGAGGTTGGGGAGGGTTCCTCAACCAGAAGACCCAGTAAGCGCAGAGCTACGCAGCTGAGCACCGTGGAAGGACACTGTTCCTTTCGCCTTCCTTTTGCACAAGAACAGAAGAAGAATCGTAGCATTTTCGGGGCAGATTAAACGTTTTGCAGGAACAAACATCCACCCTGGTTGAGGGTGGCATTTTGTCATGAAACAGGCAGAATGTCTCAAGACACCTTTAACAATTGCTCTTTAAGAAACCTTTAACAATTGCTCTTTAAGAAACCTTTAACAATTGCTCTTTAAGAACTTTAAGGCCAATGGCCCGTCCAGTCCAACACTCTGTGTCACACAGTGGCCAAAAAATACCCGGGGCCATCTGGAGGCCCAGCAGTGGGGCCAGGACACTAGGAGCCCCACCCAATGTTGCCCCCTCCCAAGCACCAAGAAGACAGAGCATCACCTGCCCCAGCCTGTGAGTTCCTATCTGTACCTTGTGGCTAATAGCCATTGATGGACCTCTGCTCTTAACATAAGAACATAAGAGAAGCCAATGTTGGATCAGGCCAATGGCCCATCCAGTCCAACACTCTGTGTCACACAGTGGCCAGAAATACCAGGGGCCCTCAGGGGGTCCACCAGTGGGGCCAGGACACTAGAAGCCCTCCCACTGTTGATCTCCCCTCCCCCAAGCACCAAGAAGACAGAGCATCCCTTGCCCCAGCCTGAGAGTTCCTATTTATACCTTGTGGCTAAGAGCCACTGATAGACGTCTGCTCCATATGCTTATCTTTCCTTGTGTGTGTTTGTTTCATGGTTTTGATCAGCGGACCCAGATAGCCGTGGGGGCAGTAAGTGGGATATGCTCACTTGTGGATCCTGATTGGCAAGGAGTAAGGCTTAACCCGCAGGAAGTGTGGGCAGGAGGAGGCAGAAGGAGGGTTGGCAGTTATTCTGGGAGGGGGCGGTGCCGGACCCAGGAAGGGCTCGTCCAGGTTCCCGGAAGGCATTCCCAAGGGAAAGGCTTCTCGATTGCAGTCGGGACAGCTGGTCTGGTCTGTGTTTGAGTGGAGGACGGAGTGGAGAGCTGGATGTGTGCCCGTGGACCCCTCATCCAGCCGATGAGCCGTCTCCCCAGAGATATTCCAGCTGCTTGTTGTGAGTAATGGATACGCAGAAGAGCTCCGGGATCAGCGGTCGGAGGGCCCTGCCTGCGGAAAGGCAACACTGAGGTGATAAATTATTCACCGAGATCTCTCATCTGGGCTCCAGTTGCCGCGCAGGGAGTGGGCGAAGGTGCTCGTTGCGGTGGCTGACGGGCGCTTGTGTTGCATTTCAGGTTACTGTGGAGGAGGAGAGCTATCTCGCCCACCCAACCCGCGACAGGGCAAAGATCCAGCACTCCAGGCGACCCCCGACCCGGGGCCACTTGATGGCTGTGGTAGGTACCGCAGGCGCTAGAGTCCCGTGCTGACGCCTCCCACCCAACACTCCGGCCTTCGGGAAACCGAGTGTCGCCGGGGATTTGTCGTAAGGAGCCAAGCTTTGTGCTGTCTGCCATTGGGGAGAGAGCCTGTGTGCTAAATTTGGCTCTGACCCATCAGAACTCCAGCCCTTCTCTGCCATGTGGCCTGCTTTTCACTTTGGGAGGCCTCTTGTGAGCCAGTCTGGTTCCGTGGTTGAGTGTGCGGACTCTAATCTGGGAGAACCGGGTTTCATTCCCCCACTCCTCCACTTGCACCTGGCTGGATGACCTTGGGCCAGTCACAAGTTCTCCCGGAGCTGTTCTTGAAAAAGAGCCGTTTCTGTCAAGAGCTCTCTCAGCCCCACCTGCCTCACAGGGTGTCTGTTGTGGGGAGGGGAAGGGAAAGTTTGTAAGCCGCTCTGAGACACCTTTGGGTAGTGAACGGAGGGGTATAAATCCAGTCTCCTTCTTCTTCTTGTGTCTGACTTCACAGGCCTCCCTGTTGTGGTCGCTCTGGTTATTTCACTCTATTTCTGTTTAGACCATCATTTTTGCCATTACAGTCAAGGCAGCATACACTTCAGAATAATATCTACAGTTCGGGTGGCCGACTCTGGGCTGAGGAAGACTTGGGAGTTTTTGAGGGTGGAGCCTGAGGGGGGAGGGGAGGGGCTTCAGTGGGGCATAAGCGAAGCCAGTTTGGTGTAGTGGCTCTGATTCCCCGCTCCTCCACATGAAGCCAGCTGGGTGACCTTGGGTCAGTCACAAGTTCTCTCAGAGCTGCTCTCAGGAGCAGTTCTGTCTAGAGAAGAAGAAGAAGAAGAGATTGGATTTATACCCCGCCCTTCACAACCCAAAAGAGTCTCAGAGCGGCTCACAACACCGCTTTCCCTTCCCCCCCCCACAACAGACACCCTGTGAGGTTGGCGGGGCTGAGAGAGCTGTGACAGAAACAGCTCTTTTTCAAGAACAGCTCTTATCAGAACTACGGCTTGCCCAAGGTCATCCAGCCAGGTGCAAGTGGAGGAGTGGGGGAATGAAACCCGGTTCTCCCAGATTAGAGTCCGCACACTCAACCACGGAACCAGACTGGCTCACAAGAGGCCTCCCAAAGTGAAAAGCAGGGGCTGAGAGAGCTCTTGACAGAAACGGCTCTTTTTCAAGGACAGCTCTTATCAGAACTACGGCTTGCCCAAGGCCATCCAGCCAGGTGCAAGTGGAGGAGTGGGGAATCAAACCTGGTTCTCCCAGATTAGAGTCTGCGCACTTAACCACGACACTGAACTGACTCTCTCAGCCCCACCGACCTCACCGGGTGTCTGTTGTGGGGAGGGGAAGGGAAAGGAGATTGTGAGCCGCTCTGAGACTCCCGAGTGAAGGGCAGGGGGTATAAACCCAATCTCTCGTCTCTCTTCTCCATAACGCCATAGAGTCCGCCTTCCAAAGTGGCTGTTTTCAGTCAGTGAACTGATCTCTCCTGCCTGGAAATCTCCAGCCTCCACCTGGAGGTTGGCGACTTTACCTACAGTATGATTCACGTGATGTAAAAGGGAGATGGGAGTATTTTATTTTATTTTTTGCTGTTTGGTCACTGCAATATGGCCGCGGAGGCAGAGGCATGGGGGGGGGGGTTTGAACGCGCCCATTCCTGCGGCATCCATAGCTTATTCCTCCACAGGCAGCCCGGGGTGGCCGCCATGTTGTTTCTCTACATTTTAACCTCCTGACAACACTTGGAGGTGGGGCTAAATGGAGAGGTCGTGATGTCAGTTTCACGGTTTGGGTGGGGATTGGAACGCTGGTCTCTACACTGTCCGCCACGCCCCTGTAACCAGTGTTCCCTCTAAGCTGTGGAGTCTTGTGAGCAAAAATTCTATTTTCTGAGCTACCGGCATTAGGGTTGTGAGCGAGCGATTCGGCTACTGCATAAATTTAGTTTGCTCTGGGGCAGGGCTCTTTTTGTAGAAAAAGCCCAGCAAGAACTCATTAGCATAATAGGACACACCCTATAGCATAAACTCATTACCATATTAGGCCGCACCCCTGACAGCACAGCTCATTCGCATATTAGGCCACACACCCACGTTACCAGAAGTGCGGTCATCCAGCCACACCCACCTTTTACTTCTTATTCTGTTTACTTTGTTTGTTGTCAAAACCCAGAGTTTTTTCTTTGTAGCAGGGACTCCTTTGCATGTTAGGCCACACACCCCTAATGCAGCCAACCCTAATGAGTTTCTGCTGTTGGGTGTGGCCTATTATGCTAATGAGTTCCTGCTGGGCGTGACCAACTCAGGAGCCAGCCGGAACTCCGTCCCTGTGCGTTCCTGCCCAAAAATAGCCCTGCTCTGGAGCCGTCCTTCCTGAGCTATGACAAAAAGGTGTGAGCCAGAGGCTAAAAAACTGTGAGCTAGCTCACACTCACTCAGCTTAGAGGGAACACTGACTGTAACCGTTTGAAATGTGGTCCTCCTCCCGTCAGATCCAACATCAAGCGGGCCAGAATTCTTCTTCACTTGGTTCTTGGTATCTCCTTGTATCTCTGCCGCTGGATGGACGTGATGGAAGGACAACCGGAGTTGAGTCCCGGAATGCCTTAGAGAACCACAGGGCTCTTCCTTTTTTCGGGGGCTCTCCGCTTCTAGGCATCTACCTCAACGTCTGACGGGATGCTGACCCTTGACTTGATCCAGGAAGAGGACGCCTCCCCGGAGGACCCCGCCACTTGCGAGGACAACTTCCGGGTGGATCTGGACAAGACGGTCGCCCACCTCGCCGCGGGACGGAGGTGTTCGGATCCCGAGAGCGCCAAGCCGCCGGAGAGGGGCCGGACGAACAGCCTCCCGAGGCGAGAGGCCATCTCTTGGGACCGGTCCTCGCCGCGGGAGGATCCCTTCGACAGAGGGACCGTGTACACGCCTCAGGCACCGAAGAAGCTCTCCCACGCGGAGAAGAACAAGTGCGCCTCCATGGAAGAGATCCTCTCGTGCCGGGATTCCTGCTCGGTGCACCGGGCGGTCCTGCGGAAGGGCCTCGGGGACCACTTTGCCGCCGCCGAGCCGGAGCGGCTGAGCCGGATCCAGGAACTTGTCGCGCTGAAACTTGAAAAGACACAGGAACTCTTGGCGGAGGTGAAGGGCTACGGGGAAGGCAGGCGGAAGGCGAAGGAGCTGGGCACCTCCTCCCCTTCCTCCTCCTCCTCCCCCGCCAAGCTGGACTCGGAGGCTGTCCTGCAGGAGACGGAGCGGCTGCTGGGGGAGGCCACGTCCCACTGGAGCCAAGCCCAGCGGGTGCTGACCGAGGTCCGGGAGCTCCGGAACCTCTACAGGCAGCTGGAGCTGCAGGTCTCCGAGCTGAAGCCCCGACAGGCCGCGCAGCAGTCGCAGTACAGGAAGAGCCTGATGTGAAGGCAAGGGGGGGCCCCTGGGCGGCGGGGAGGGGGGGTGTCAAGGGGATTGCTACCAATCTCTATTTTTCTTGACAGTGCTTGAAGCGTTCAGGTGCCTGCTCTTGCCCCGCCCCCGACAAGCCCCATTCTGCCCCTGTGACACCCCTTCCGACACCCCTCCCTCCCGCCCGCCCATCTCCAGACGAACACATTGAAATAAATGTGACTGCACTCATGCTTTTTATTTATTTGGGAAACAGACGCTCCCCCGTCGATGCGACTTCTGTAAAAAGGGCACCAAGTCAGGTGTCGTGCAGGTGGCCTTTCGAAAATAAGGACTAGTGGATGTTGGGTCTTGTGCGTGTTTGTTGGGGGGGGTGTTGTTGTAGCACACAGAATGTTGTAAGAACATCAGAAGAGCCCTGTTGGATCAGACCAGTGAGGGTCCATCCAGTCCAGCATCCTGTCTCGCACAGGGGCCAACCAGTTCCTCTGGAGGGCCAACAACAGGGCAGGGAGACCGAGGCCTTCCCCTGAGGAGAACCCCAGAAGAGCCCTGCTGGGTCAGACCAGGGAGGGTCCATCCAGTCCAGCATCCTGTCTCGCACAGGGGCCAACCAGTTCCTCTGGAGGGCCAACAACAGGGCAGGGAGACCGAGGCCTTCCCCTGAGGAGAACCCCAGAAGAGCCCTGCTGGGTCAGACCAGGGAGGGTCCATCCAGTCCAGCATCCTGTCTCGCACAGGGGCCAACCAGTTCCTCTGGAGGGCCAACAACAGGGCAGGGAGACCGAGGCCTTCCCCTGAGGAGAACCCCAGAAGAGCCCTGCTGGGTCAGACCAGGGAGGGTCCATCCAGTCCAGCATCCTGTCTCGCACAGGGGCCAACCAGTTCCTCTGGAGGGCCAACAACAGGGCAGGGAGACCGAGGCCTTCCCCTGAGGAGAACCCCAGAAGAGCCCTGCTGGGTCAGACCAGGGAGGGTCCATCCAGTCCAGCATCCTGTCTCGCACAGGGGCCAACCAGTTCCTCTGGAGGGCCAACAACAGGGCAGGGAGACCGAGGCCTTCCCCTGAGGAGAACCCCAGAAGAGCCCTGCTGGGTCAGACCAGTGAGGGTCCATCTAGTCCAGCCTCCTGTCTCACACAGCGGCCAGTCAGTTCCTCTTGAGGGCCAGCAACAGGTTACAGAGGCCGAGGCCTTCCCCTGGTGTGGCCTCCTGGCTCTGGGATCCAGAAGTTGACTGCCTCTGAACATGGAGGTTCCCTTTAGTCACCATGGCTAGTAGCCCTTAACAGACTTATCTTCCATGAATCTGTCTAATCCCCTTTTAAAGCTGTTTATTCCTGTGGCCATCACTATGTCCTCTGGCAGGGAATTCCGAACGCTGCTCACTCATTCCCTCGACGCTCCATTCCAGCCTTGGTTCCTTCCCCACCTCTCGGCAAAGCGCTAGAAAAGAGCCACAGTCCAGCAGCACCTTAAAGACTTAACAGAATTTGTGGCAGGGGAGGAGCTTTTGTGAATCGCCGCTCACTTCTTCCCCAAGCATGTCCACCTTACTCGAGGCTAGCCTTCACCTACCGCAAAGGGAGTGAATGTCTCTCTGTCAAAACGAGATAGTCTACTCGATTTCCGCAACGTGCTCACTGAAGCAAAAGGCCCAGCTACCGTCCTTGTCGATCCGGTTCCACTCAGCTCAGGCCGGGCAAACCATCCGCTTTAATTGGAAAATCCAGTTTTAACAGACAGCTCTCGCCCTGGCAGAATCCCGGTCCTCCGCTAAATGCCGAAGCCGCTCGTGATGAGCCAGTGCCGTGCAAAGGCTCTTGGGTACACAACACATGCAGAGCGTCGATGGCGACGAACTGCTGTACGTCAGGCGTTGCTCGTGTTCGTGTAGCCTGCTTAGCGTCCTAGAGAACGTGGCGAAGCGCACAGCTGAGGAGTTTGAAAAGAGAGGGATCCGGGCAAGGATCCCTTTCTTCCGTTGCTTGCTGCCGCTGGGTTTGCGGAAGGCATCGTGGCCGGCCCAGTGCCTGGCAACTGACGCTTGAAGGGCGTGCCAAGCCAAGCCTGCTGTTTTTTTCTCCCAGCAGTCTGGAAACTAGCAGGATTTGGGGTGTGTGTGTGGAATTGGTACCAGCAAGGTGGGCCCTTGTGGAGGAGGGGAGGGTTGGCCTGCTGCCTGTGTGCCATAGAGCACCCTTCACCCGGGTGGGAGGGCGGGAACCATGGCTCAGTGGTAGAATATCTGCTTGGTGTGCAGAAGGTCCCAGGTTCAGTCCCCCGGCATCTCCACTTAAAACGACCAGGGAGTAGACGATGTGAAAGACCTTCTCAGCCTGAAACCCTGGAGAGCAGCTGCCCATCTGACTAGATGAGACGGACCTTGACGGACTGATGCTCTCTAAGGTCTCTAGAAGAAGAGAAGAGATTGGATTGATACCCTGCCCTTCACTACCCAAAGGATTCTCAGAGGGGCTTCCACACTCCTTTCCCTTCCCCTCCCCACAACAGACACCCTGTGAGGCAGGTGGGGCTGAGAGAGCTCTGGTAGAACAGCTCTTATCAGAACTATGGCTTGCCCAAGGTCATCCAGCCAGGTGCAAGTGGAAGAGTGGGGGAATCAAACCCGGTTCGCCCATGTTACAGTCCACACACTTCACCACGATGCCAAACTCTAAGGCAGCTTCCTGGGCGTTTTCAAGTGGAGGCTGGACGACCATCTTTTGGGTATGTTGTAGGGCTATCTTTCGGCTGTCCTCCTGCAGAGTGCAGGGGGTTGGACTAGATGACCTGCAAGGTCCCAGTTCCAACTCTTAACATTCTATGATTCCTGTGTCCACCCCCTGCCCACCCTTGTGCGATCCGGGTTCTTCTTCCCCATGCCCTCCCTGCAGGGCTCCCGGGTCTTGAGAGAGGACCAGGGGTCCTGCAGTTGCTTGAAAGTGCCGGCTGGCCATGGTGGGGAGGGGAAGGTGTCTCGCCTGGCAGGCTTCTCGCTCAGAGACCAGTCCAGATGGCTTCCCTCCTCAGCGAGAACTGTTTGGACTCACACGGAGGGAAATCCAACCCGGGTCCTTGATCATATCTCGGGTATAGTCATCTTGCTGACATCTCCAGCTCAGCACTTTGCAAAGCAGAGCAGCTCAGCTTTCTGGCGTGTGCGTAACTGGATCGGAGGCAGAAATCACACTCTCTTTCTTCATGTGGCCGTGCGGGAGGTTGTTTTCCGTCCAGTCCAGAGGCTTGACGTGCTGGAATGCATTTCTGGACAACCCCCGTCCTAGCGGAAGTCTTTGCCTTAGCAGGGATGTTTGACTCGAGGGCTTCTTCTCTGCCGTTCGGCCGCAGGAAGGAAACCACTTTCCCTGCCAGTGTTCCATTTTGGGCTCGATTACCATGTGGTTTCCAAGCAGGAAGCAAAAGAGTTCGCTTTGGGTCTTGAAAATGTAAATGCAAAACACGTCCAATGCAAATCTGCCTGGCACAGCGTAAAACTTCCTCCCGAGAGATGTGCAGATGCTAATTTCAGGTTTCCAGTCTCGGAGGCTTAACTTTTTTTCAAGTTCCAAATCACCGTTTTGTGCGAGAAGGCCAACTCCTCCAGTCCTGTTTGCCTGGCGTCCATTTGCCTCGGCACCGGTCTCGAGTGGCGCAAACGTTGTGCTCTTTGCATCCCTTTGGGATCCCTTCCAAGGATCCTTGGGGACAGCAGGATGGTCGCTTCCTCCATCTGGCAAAGACCTGCAGTGCTTGGCTGGTTTGGGCTACCCTCTTGGGTCCCCTTGATGGGCTTTGGAGTTGACCCCGCAGAGGAGAAGAAGAAGAAGAAGAAGAGATTGGCTTTATACCCCATGGCCCTTCACTACCCAAAGGTGTCTCAGAGCGGCTTACAAACTCCTTTCCCTTCCCCTCCCCACAACAGACAGACACCCGGTGAGGTCGGTAGGGCTGAGAGAGCTCTTGACAGAAACGGCTCTTTTTCAAGGACAGCTCTTATCAGAACTACGGCTTGCCCAAGGTCATCCAGCAGGTGCAAGTGGAGGAGTGGGGAATCAAACCCCGTTCTCCCAGATTAGAGTCCGCTCACTTAACCACGACACCAAACTGGCAGAGGAACCAGAGCTGCCGGCCGGCTGCAGGCGTTGGCTTTCCTGGGCTCAGAATCTAAAAACCCGCTGAGTGTCCGGTCTGCCGGCACCCTCGCTGAACCGATAGCTCCATCTGAAGCTGGTCGGAGGGGAGAGAGGGCACAGGCTGATTGGCATGAGCTGACTCAGCATGGGGGTACGAGGATATTCCCCTGCTAGGGCAGCAGCGGATTCAGCAGAAACGGCGTCTGGATACACCCATCCCCACTCCACCGTTCCTGCAGTCCCCCGTGCCTTCCCCTTGTCTAAACGGCATGACCTTGGGCAAGCCGTAGTTCTGACAAGAGCTGTCCTTGAAAAAGAGCCGTTTCTGTCAAGAGCTCTCTCAGCCCCACCTGCCTCACAGGGTGTCTGTTGTGGGGAGGGGGAGGGAAAGGAGTTTGGAAGCCCCTCTGAGACTCCTCTGGGTAGTGAAGGGCGGGGTATAAATCCAATCTCCTCTTCTTCTTCTTCTTCAGGGTAGTCCTCGAAAGAGCTCTCTCAGCCCCACCGACCTCACAGGATGTATCTGTTGTGGGAAGGTGAAGGGAAAGGAGTCTGTAAGCCGCTCTGAGACTCCCTTGGGTAGTGAAGGGCCATGGGGTATAAATCCAATCTCTTCTTCTTCTTCTTTCCCATCAGCTGGACATACGATGCCTGGTCCCTCTTGCCTTTCCTCAGAGGATTTGCTCTGAGACACCTTTGGGTAGTGAAGGGCAGGGTGTAAATCTTCTTCTTCTACCCTGAAAATCTTGCGGGTCTCTAAGATGCTGTGGGACTAAAATCTAGGTGTCCTGCTGCAGATCTGCCTTCCGGAACTTGGTGACAGCCAGAAAGGAACACAGTGCTCTAAAATGAGGACTTGCAGAGGGGCCGTGGCTCAGTGGCAGAGCCTCTGCTTGGCACGCAGGAGGTCCCAGGTTCAATCCCCGGTGGCATCTCCAGTTAAAAAAGACCAGGCAGCAGGATGATGTGAAAGACCTTTCTCTGCCTGAGACCCAGGAGAGCAGCTGCCGGTCTGAGTAGACCGTGCTGACCTTGATGGGCCAAGGGGGTCTGATTCAGTAGAAGGCAGCTTCATGCGTTTCTGAGACTTAGCAGTGCTGAGTGGACTGGTGGTGATGACGTCTCGCATGTTTGGAGAGGTTGGGTCTTCATGCGCCCCACCCCCCTAACAGACACCTGCCTACTTGGGTCCAGTGTTCCCTCTAAGCTGAGTAAGTGTGAGCTAGCTCACAGTTTTTTAGCCTCCGGCTCACAGATCTTTATCCGCTCAGGAAGGAGGGCTCCAGAGCACACTAATTTATGCAGTAGCCAAATCACCTGCCTGCTCACAACTTCAGTGCCAGTTGTTGTTGTTCAGTCGCACAGTCGAGTCCGACTCTTCGCGACCCCGTACTCATGCCAGTAGCAGCTCACAAAGTAGAATTCTTGCTCACAAGACTCCGCAGCTTAGAGGGAGCACTGCTTGGGTCATGTCTGTTACGCATTCCAGGGTGGACTGTAGAATAGTGACCCTGTTACGTGGCAAGAGCAGTGTATGGGCGTGGAATCATGCCCACCAGGAAGTGGCTGCATTTTTGTCTTTTCCTTGTGGATTAAAAGAAATCAGTTGAGAAGGTAGAACAGCTCAATTCGAGTCCAGGAGCTCCTTAGAAACCAAAAAGATTTTCCGGGGACGGGCTTCCAAGACTCAAAGCGCTCTCTGACAAAAAAGAAAGCTTTAACTCTGGAAAGCTCCTACCCTGGAAAGCTTGTTGGTCTCTGAGGTGCTGCTGGACTTGAACCCAGCTCCTCCTGCAGGCCAACACAGCTGCCTCCTGAACTAACCGGGGCGTTGCCACTGTGAAGCGGCAAGAGCGGGTGGAGCTTGTCGGCTGCTTCAGTAGATGCCTGGAGGGGTGATTTGGATCCCAAAATAGTTAAGGACAGTTGTTGGCAGGGGTCATTTCCTGCAGGAGCGCAAAGGAGCGGAGCTCCGGCACTAAGGAGCCCAGGGGGCGGGCACATGCAACAAGCCCCACCCCCTGCTCCCAGCAGCCCTCAGTCAGAGCAAGAAGCATCCATGTAAGTTGCAGAACACCCCCCGGTCCAAAACACTCCAGTGTCACCTTTAAGACCAAGTTTTATTCAGGTACAAGCTCTCCCTCCTCTGCAAGGACAGATCTGTGCGTTCCCCCCCCCCATAGCTAGCCATCCAAAACAATCCAGTGGAGCCTGAGCGGTGGGTGTTGCCTTCTGACACACTTCCGGGGATGTCAGGGGGCGTGGCCTATGCAAATAAGTTATGCTAATGAGCTCCTGCACCTCTTTTTCTTCGAAATGACCCCTGGTTGTTGGGGAACAGTATTGCACGAGCTTCGGGGGTGCACTACAGTCAGTGCAGGCGAATTTTCGGGCTCCGGGACTTTGGGTGCTGAGAGAGAAGCAGTCATTAATGGGCCACCGCTCCCCAAAAGGAGCCAGGGAGACGAGAGGCTCTTTTGCAATGGGGGAGGGATGGAGGATGACTCTTCAGAACTTCAGCCTGCGCCTGGAGACTGGCAACCCTAGCCAAAACCTCCATTTAGCGCCGACCCTGGCGATAACGCCAGGGTCGGCGCTAAATGGAGGTTTTGGCTAGGGTTGCCAGTCTCCAGGCGGAGGCTGAAGTTCTCCCCGGATCCCAGCAGACCTCCGGACCACAGAGGTCAGTTCCTCTGGAGGAAATACAGAAGAGTTCAGAGTCCAGGAGCACCCGAAAGACTGACCGGATCTGTGGCGGGGACTCCTTGGTATCTGAAGGAGTGAAGGCTCCTCCCCTGCCACAAATTTTGATCGTCTTTCAGGTGCGGCTGGACTCTGGGCTCTTTTCAACTGCCACAGGCAGACTCACACGGCGTGGTCTCTGAGGTGCTGCTGGACTTGAACCCAGCTCCTCCTGCAGGCCAACACAGCTGCCTCCTGAACTAACCGGGGCGTTGCCACTGTGAAGCGGCAAGAGCGGGTGGAGCTTGTCGGCTGCTTCAGTAGATGCCTGGAGGGGTGATTTGGATCCCAAAATAGTTAAGGACAGTTGTTGGCAGGGGTCATTTCCTGCAGGAGCGCAAAGGAGCGGAGCTCCGGCACTAAGGAGCCCAGGGGGCGGGCACATGCAACAAGCCCCACCCCCTGCTCCCAGCAGCCCTCAGTCAGAGCAAGAAGCATCCATGTAAGTTGCAGAACACCCCCCGGTCCAAAACACTCCAGTGTCACCTTTAAGACCAAGTTTTATTCAGGTACAAGCTCTCCCTCCTCTGCTAGGACAGAGTGTGCGTCCCCCCCCCCATAGCTAGCCATCCAAAACAATCCAGTGGAGCCTGAGCGGTGGGTGTTGCCTTCTGACACACTTCCGGGGATGTCAGGGGGCGTGGCCTATGCAAATAAGTTATGCTAATGAGCTCCTGCACCTCTTTTTCTTCGAAATGACCCCTGGTTGTTGGGGAACAGTATTGCACGAGCTTCGGGGGTGCACTACAGTCAGTGCAGGCGAATTTTCGGGCTCCGGGACTTTGGGTGCTGAGAGAGAAGCAGTCATTAATGGGCCACCGCTCCCCAAAAGGAGCCAGGGAGACGAGAGGCTCTTTTGCAATGGGGGAGGGATGGAGGATGACTCTTCAGAACTTCAGCCTGAGGGAGAGCTCGTACCTGAAGGTGGGCCGGTGAGGGGCTCTGCAACCCACAGGCTCTCCCTCCCAAAGCTCCAGGAATCTTCCCGCCCAGAGGTGGCAACCCTGTTTCACCTTTCACAGCAGGGGGAGACTTGGTCTCTGCTCTTTCTGCTCGCCTGCAGCGAAATTGCTTCTCGAAGAGGCACAACATGGGGTTTCTTTTCTGAGTCAATTGAAGTGTTAGAAATCTGCCCTTTGGTTCCAGTCCCCCAAACGCTGATGGAGCTGCCGTCTCTGGGTGGTCTCGTACGGAGGGGGGGACACCCCGGCATTATGCTCGTTTGGTGGCTTCGTTCTCAACCTGCCTGTTAATCGCTGTACTTTGTTTCAAAGAAGTGCCGGTGGAATCTTTCTAAGCCTTTTTGTTTGTTCGTTTCGTTTTCTTCAGCGCTTTGTTTCTTTCGGTAGCCGTCATCTCATTGCCCTCTTTTATTAGAATCCCAAACGGTCCCTCGCATTCCAGGTTTTTTAAAATTCCATTTCTACACGTGCGCGTGTGTGATGTCCGAGGGGATAGTCGGTATACTTTCCAAGAAGGAGCCAAGTTAGTCTGTGGCCTCCTGTAGCGGCTCAGCCACCAGCTCAATGTCTGCGGACAAGTCTTTGGGGGCTTGGAGGATATTTCGCCGGAGGTAGCCCTCCTTGGTGTGGGACCCAGCTGACAGATCAAATGGACTGGGGGTCGTTCATTGTACCAGAGTAGGTGCCAGCTGAAGCCGATATGCGGTGAAGTAGAAGATGAAGAGCCAGCCAGGAAGGTGTGGGCCGTGGCTCAGCAGTAGAGCCTCTGCTTGGCCTTCTTAAGGCCCCAGGTTCAATCCCCGGCATCTCCAGCTAAAAAGGACCAGGCAGGAGGTGATGGGAAAGACCTCCGCCGGAGACCCTGGAGAGCTGTAAAGAGGGGCCGTGGCTCAGTGGCAGAGCCTCTGCTTGGCATGCAGGAGGTCCCAGGTTCAATCCCCGGCATCTCCAGTTAAAAGGACCAGGAGGGAGGTGATGGGAAAGACCTCAGCCTGAGACCCTGGAGGGCTGTAAAGAGGGACTGTGGCTCAGTGGAAGAGCCTCTGCTTGGCATGCAGGAGGCCCCAGGTTCAATCCCCGGCATCTCCAGTTCGAAAGGACCAGGCAGGAGGTGATGGGAAAGACCTCCGCCGGAGACCCTGGAAAGCTGTAAAGAGGGGCCGTGGCTCAGTGGCAGAGCTTCTGCTCGGCACGCAGAAGGTCCCAGGTTCAATCCCCGGCATCTCCCGTTAAAAGGGCCAGGCAGGAGGTGATGGGAAAGATCTCCACCCGAGACCCTGGAGAGCTGTAAAGAGGGGCTGTGGCTCAGTGGAAGAGCCTCTGC
>NW_015162531.1:102738-122180 GCF_001447785.1 Gekko japonicus | reverse complement strand
AGTTAAAAGGATCAGGCAGGAGGGGATGGGAAAGACCTCCGCCTGAGACCCTGGAGAGCTGTAAAGAGGGGCTGTGGCTCAGTGGAAGAGCCTCTGCTTGGCATGCAGAAGGTCCCAGGTTCAATCCCGGCATCTCCAGCTAAAAAGGACCAGGCAGGAGGTGATGGGAAAGACCTCTGCCTGAGACCCTGGAGAGCTGTAAAGAGGGGCTGTGGCTCAGTGGAAGAGCCTCTGCTTGGCATGCAGGAGGTCCCAGGTTCAATCCCCAACATCTCCAGTTAAAAGGACCGGGCAGGAGGTGATGGGAAAGGTCTCCTCCTGAGACCCTGGAGAGCGGCTGCCAGCCTGAGGAGACAAGATTGCCCTTGAGGGAGTCCCAGTGGTCTGATTCAGTAGAAGGCAGCTTTAAATGTGTTCCTAAGATTGGGGAAGTCCCGTGGCTGAGAGGAAGAGCCTCTGCTTTGCGTGCAGAAGGTCCCAGGTTCAACCCCCACATCGCCGCCAGTTGAGGATCAGATAGCAGGTGATGGGAAAGAGCTCCGCCTGAGACCCTGGAGAGCCACTGCCCGCCTGAGTAGGCAATCCTGACCTTGGGGGACTGAGGGTCCGATTCAGTAGGAGGGAAGAGGAGGAGAGGCCTGCCCGAAGGAACAACTCACTGCCAACAGAGCCCCAGCCAGTCTGCCCCAGAGGGGGAGTCCCAGCCCAAGAGTGAACAGCTGGAGAGGCCACGGAAGAAAGTGGCCTGCTTGTGGCACTCTAGTGAATAAGTAAGAGGCAGAGGTTCTCCTTCTGGGCATGGGGGGGGGGGTGTAGCAGCGCTGGACGGCAGCCCCCGTTCCGCAGGAGACAACCTGCTTGAAGGACTAGGAGTCTGCCTGCCCCTTGGGTGCAAACCAGTGCGCGTCTGCTGCGTCATGGAGCAAAACAAGTGCTGCATCCGAAAACCCTGGTAGTGCATGCGCAGCCTCCCCCCTGCCCCACCGTCCGTCCCCCGTGGCCAGTCCCGCTGTGTACTGCCCCAGTGAGCAGCCGTGTGCATGCGGCCCTGGAGGGAGGCCGACGGGTAAACTCCAGCGCTCTTCTGCGTCCCTTCCGCTCGCTCTGATGTCCGCGCTTCCTTTGACTTTTGTCCACTTTGTAGAATATCATCATGGACGTTGCTAGGTTTTTGCTTCTCCAAAAGTTCTGTGGATGCTAAGGAAACCGTTTTTAAAACACACACACACACACACACACACAAAACCGCTATGCAAACCAGTCTCAATAATAAAAAAAAAAGATTTAGTTTTACTTCCTCCTCTCACATTTTTGTCATTAGGCTCCGTCTCCACTTTGTCTCGGGGCGTCCGCCGCGCAGACATATTCAGATGCACCCGTAATTAAGGGGAGCTTTTTCTTTTCGAGGGACGCTGGCATGGGTTCTCACCGGTGGCTGCCAGGAAGCAGACTATCGGCCTTTTGTCTGTGCCCCCCCCCCCCAATGGGGCCTGCCCTGGACTCTGCAAGAAACCCTTGCGGAAAGCAGCCAAGGGAACAAAAGAACAGGGCAGGCTGGGAAATGGGGGGAGGAGAGGATGAGGGGGGGGAGGTCTGCTTGTGGTGTTTGGTGTCGTGGTTAAGTGCGCGGACTCTAATTTGGGAGAACCGGGTTCGATTCCCCACTCCTCCACTTGCAGCTGCTGGGTGACCTTGGGCAAGCCGTAGTTCTGACAAGAGCTGTCCTTGAAAAAGAGCAGTTTCTGTCAGAGCTCTCCCAGCCCCACCCACCTCACAGGGTGTCTGTTGTGGAGAGGGGAAGGGAAGGGAGACTGTAAGCCGCTCTGAGACACCTTTGGGTAGTGGAGGGCGGGGGTATAAATACAATCTCCTTCCTTCTTCTTCTGGTCTATCCACTCTTCTACTGATGCTGTTCCAGTTTGGTGTCGTGGCTAGGAGCGCGGACTCTAATCTGGGAGAGCCAGGTTTGATTCCCCACTCCTCCTCCACCTGCACCTGGCTGGATGGCCTTGGGCAAGCCGTAGTTCTGATAAGAGCTGTTCTCTCAAGGGCAGTCCTCAGGAGAGCTCTCTCAACCCCACCCACCTCACAGGGGGTCTGTTGTGGGGAGGGGAAGGGAAAGGAGTTTGCAAGCCGCTCTGAGACACCTTTGGGTAGTGAAGGGCGGGGTGTAAATCCAATCTCTTCTTCTTCTTCTTCTGTGGGGTTTGATTTGCCATCTAGAGCGCCACCGCAACTTCTGCTTCTGGGAGTGCCTGGCGCAATGAAAACATGCCCTCGGGGACATCTGGATGGCCTCGCTGAAGTTGCAGGCTGAGGGTCCACGTCACCCAGGGCTGCCAACTCCACATTGGGAAACTCCTGGAGATTTGTGGGTGGAGCCTGCGGAGGGGGAGGGGCCTCAGTGAGGTACAGTGCCATACGGTGCTCCCAGGGAAACTGGACTCTGTCGTCCGGGAATCAGTTGTAATTCCAGGAGATCTCCAGACCAATGTTCCCTCTAAGCTGTGGAGTCTTGTGAGCAAGAATTCTACATTGTGAGCTACTGTCATTAAAGTTGTGAGCAGGTGATTCGGCTGCTGCATAGATTAGTTTGCTCTGGAGCCCTCCTTCCTGAGCTAAGGCAAAAATGTGTGAGCCGGAGGCTAAAGAACTGTGAGCTAGCTCACACCAACTCAGCTTAGAGGGGACACTGCTCCAGACCCCACCTGGAGCTTGGCAACCCTGACATCACTGAGCACTCTGCTTTCCTTCGGAGGCTCCGGTGTCCTTGCTTCCTTCCCTCCAGTATCTGGTTATCGGTCCACTTTTTGCTACTCAAACCCACCTGCCCTGTCCTGGAAGACAGTTACCCAATCTCCCTCCCCGCCCCTTAAACCCTGTAAACTCTGTGGCAGCGGTGGCCACCTCTCGAGGCAGTGAATTGCATCTCCGTCGCCCGGAGCAGTTCCACGGCTTTGTTCCGTACTTGCAGCCAATCCATTCCCAAGAAGCCGGTGAGAGAATTCCTTCCTCGCCCCATCCACATCGGGTAGTTCTGTAAACCTTCCATGAACGACCCACTTTCCGTCGCTCTCCAGGTAAACGGAAATGCCGCAACAACAGTTACCTTTTCCTATCCTCTTCTCCCTCTCTGGGACGTGGGCTTGGCAAAACAGTGGGAATGGGAATCCGGTAATTGTTTTGCCTGTTTCTAATGCATCCACTGGGTTGGATCCTGGGGAACTGTTCTGCTACAGTGGTGCTTTCCCTTGCGCAAGGATCCTCCTCCCGACAGGTCTCTTGTGGCCCAGGAGAGCTCCTCTTTACGCAGGAGAAAGCACTTTGGTCGGTGGCTGTCTGGGATCCAACCCGCAGTCCTTCTCTTCAGGGTCGGTGTGCGTTTCTCCCCTCCCGTGACCTCCCGCCTTCCCCTCCTGAGGCCGAGCTGATCTCTGCACTGATTTTTATGTGAAATCTTTTTTAAAAGCCTGGCCGGTTCTTTGTATGGCCCCTTTTGCACCAGCCTGCTGCAGCTCGTCTTTACCTTGTTTGATATTTAAGGCTGTGACAAAGATCGAAAGAATAAAAGCCGTGAATGTTTTTAAGCACGTCTCAAGGTGTTGATGTGTGGACCTCAACTGGGGAGGGGGGGTGTTTTGGGGGGCTGCGTAGCTTCCTAAAAGTGGAGGGAGGTCGCTTCTTGAGATTTACTGAAACAGCAAGAAACACAAAAAACACTCGTTAAAATCAAAATTTTAAAACTGCAGGTAGGCAGAAGAACTAGTCAAATGCTATCTTGAATAAACTGTCTTCAGCCGTTTCCCACAGCAGCAGACTGAAATCGAGGGGCCAGACATGAGCCCCACCTTGGGGAGGTTCATAGAATCATAGAATCATAGAGTTGGAAGGGACCTTACAGATCATCTAGTCCAACCCCCTGCACTCTGCAGGAGCGTAGCCAAAAGACAGCCCTACAACATACCCAGAAGATGGTCGTCCGCTTGAAAACGTCCAGCGAAGGAGCTTCCACCACCTCCCGAGGCAGACTGTTCCACTGCTCAACCACTCTGACAGTTAGGAAGCTTCTCCTGATATTTAGCCGGTATCGACTCCCTTGTAATTTCCACCCATTCGATCTAGTCTTGCAATCTGGAGCAAGAGAGAATAGATCCGCTCCATCTTCTACATGACGGCCCTTCAAATACTTGAAGACTGCAATCGTGTCCCCTCGAAGCCTTCTCTTTCCCAGGCTAAACAGACCCAACTCTTTCAGCTTTTCCTCCTAAGACTTGGATTCCAACCCTCTCACCATCCCGGTTGCCCTCTTCCGGACACGCTCAAGCTTGTCAACATCCTTCCTAAAATGTGGTGCCCCAAACTGGTTGTTCCATAATTGTGGGGCTGCCCACCTGGACAAGCTTCTTTGGTCGGTGATGTTAAGTCGCTCACTTAACAAAGTAGTTGGAGAGTGATCCAGCAACGATTCAGCTTTATTCAACAACTCGTAACACAACTCCAACACGGATCAACATCTGATAGCCAGAACAGCTTTTACATTGAAGCTGTTCCACTTTTAAACTCTCCCGGCTAATGTAGCCACGCCCTACTATACAGTACCAACCAATAAGATTGTATACATAAAGTCCAATCACAGACGTTCCCGCTCAGGGAGCTCGATGGCACGTGATTGGTTGGTTCTTCCTGGGCTACCAATAGGATTGTAGGGATTAGGATCCTAGCCCAGGACGAAGCTTGACATGGAACTTCAATTAGGTGTTTCACATACAGTCATGTATTACAATGGCAGCTATTGAATACATCACAGGTGAGACAGTCAGAAAGGCGTCTCCCTGCGATCTCAATTTCCAGGCAGGAACATAGGGGAGAAGGTGGTCCCTAAGATATCTCGGTCCCAAGACATGAGGTGCTGTAAAGGTCAAAACCAACCCCTTGAATGGGGCTCCGGATTGGATCAGAAGCCAGTGTAACTGCTATAGGATTAGTGCAGGGGTGGCAAACATGCGGCCCGGGGGCCGGATCAGGCCCCCATAGGGCTTCTATCAGGCCCACAGTGGAACTGGCTGTCTCCTGCTTCTTCTTCCAGTTCTGCTGCTGCTGCTGCGTCATCGTAGGTTTGCAGCTTACAGATACACACCTGAACAGCATACTCAAGATTGCAAGGGCACAGACATTTTGATGCAATCATTCAGAGCAAGAGGTGTCAGTTGGTTCTAGTCCACCTTTCTTACGGGGAGTCCAGGCAGATCCCACAGAGTGAGTCAAGGCAAGCAACAGGATGGGACGTTCAATAACCAATGAAATAGGACTGGGGTTGCCGAACCAACCAGGTAATATAAAAACAGAACTGAGTCAAAGCGTGTTAATGTGACACATGAAATGACGCAAGACTACACAGTAGGCGCCAGCGAACAGCCAGGCCAACTATACACTGTAGTCTAAACCCCAGTCCCTAATTTATCCAGGTAACCTTGTGAATCATTCTGTACCAGGGGTTGTTTCCTGCAGGAGCGCACAGGAGCAGAGCTCCGGCAGTAAAGAGCCCAGGGGGTGGGGACATGCAACAAGCCCCACCCCCTGCTCCCAGCAGCCCTGGGCCATGAGGAGCAAGAAGCAGCCAGGTAAGTTGCAGTGGGTGTTGCCTTCTGACACACTTCCGGTGATGTCAGGGGGTGTGACATATGCAAATAAGTTATCCTAATGAGTTATGCTAATGAGCTCCCGCACCTCTTTTCCTACGGAATGACCCCTGTTCTGTACCATGCTTTCTTATCGCCTCCACACAAAAGCCCCCTTGAATAATTCTTCTGCACAGTTTGCGAAAAGCCAGGAGTGGGTGGTTCCCGACCTCTTTGGGCAGAATAATGCACAGGGCGGGGGGGGGGCGCAATGGAGAAACGATGCACAGGGGCCCTTGCTGGGCCCTGCTTAGATGAAACTGTCATGGTGGAGGCACAGGGGGAGCCATTGGTCTTGAAGACAGGAAGGTCCAAGGCCTGAGAATCCGGTTGGTCTCGAAGCCAGCCCAGCCCCTTGGCAGCAGCTGTCCTGGGGACGCCCACCTGAAGGTCCACCAGCAGTTTTCTGGGAAAAGACTTTCCGTCAGGGGACCAGACCAGGCCTGTAGCGACAGTGGGGCCCTTCCTCAAGGGCAGCTTGCTTCCCCGTATAGGCACTACACAGGGATTATTACTGTGATAAGTGCGCTAAACCGAATAATACAGTACTGCAAATAATAATACAGTGCTACACCAGTTTGGTGTGGTGGTTAAGTGCGCGGACTCTAATCTGGGAGAACCGGGTTTGATTCCCCCACTCCTCCACTTGCACCTGGCTGGATGACCTTGGGCAAGCCGTAGTTCTGTTAAGAGCTGTTCTTGAAAAAGAGCAGTTTCTATCAGAGCTCTCTCAGCCCCACCTACTTCACAGGGTGTCTGCTGTCTAATCTGGGAGAACCGGGTTTGATTCCCCCACTCCTCCACTTGCTCCTGGCTGGATGACCTTGGGCAAGCCGTAGTTCTGACAAGAGCTGTCCTTGAAAAAGAGCAGTTTCTGTCAGAGCTCTCTCAGCCCTGCCTACCTCACAGGGTGCCTGTTGTGGAGAGGGGAAGGGAAAGGAGTTTGTAAGTCGCTCTGAGACACCTTTGGGTAGTGAAGGGCGGGGTATAAATCCAATCTCTTCTTCTCTCTTCTTCAAAAATCAGAAAATATATGCTGTTTGAATATGTTAAAGTGATATGCTTTTTTTACTAGGTTGGAATGCAAAAATACAGTCAGTTTCGATGTTCCTTCTTCTGAACTGTAACTCGCCCGAAATGAATTCTCTACTAGGAATTGTGCTTTGTTATTGACCTATGAAGGAAAAAAATATGTGAGCATCAGGCTTCATTTCTACTTTTATAGATGAGACAAAAAACTGGAAATTATCTATAGACTCTTGTTCAGAAGAAGGAACGTCGAAACGACACAGGACATTCCGGAGCACGTCGTACAGTTTATTATACAGTTTAGCGCACTTATCACAGTGATGGTCCCTGTGTAGAGTAATATCCATATACTGTGTACCATACTCTGTTTGCTTATCCCCGCCTAGGCAAGCAGACTGCGAACCCCGCAAAAGTGAGTTTTTTTAACATTTTATTTTTATTTTGTGAGGTCGGTGCCCCCTGACTTATTTAGAAGAAGAAGGATTGGATTTCTACCCCGCCCTTCACTACCCAAAGGTGTCTCAGAGCGGCTCACAAACTCCTTTCCCTTCCCCTCCCCAGAAGAAGAAGAAGAGAGAAGAGATTGGATTTATACCCCGCCCTTCCCTACCCAAAGGAGTCTCAGAGCGGCTGACAAACTCCTCTCCCTTCCCCTCCCCACAACAGACACCCTGAGAGAAGAAGAGATTGGATTTCTATCCCGCCCTTCACTACCCAAAGGTGTCTCAGAGTGGCTGACAAACTCCTTTCCCTTCCCCTCCCCACAACAGACACCCTGGGAGGTAGGCGGGGCTGAGAGAGCGCTGACAGAAAGTCCCCTTGAGAGAACAGCTCTGAGAGAACTTGTGACTGACCCAAGGTCACACCAGCAGCTGCAGGTGGAGAAGAGAAGAATCAAACCCAGTTCTCCCAGATTAGAGTCCACGCACTTAACCACGACACCAAACTGCTCCCCCCCCGAATTACAAAACCTTGACACTGCTTAACAAGCGACTGTGCCCATCTGGTCACACTTGGCTCACTGAGCTGGCAGCATCGATCAACTCCCAGCAGCCCCACAACCGACAGCTGTTCCCGGGAGGAGGAGACGCTTCCATCTGCCCGCCCCCCTGCATTCGCCTCTTATCATTTTTGCTACCCCCAACAATGGCTTGTATCGATCCTGGGGCGTCCTACGGATGCCGAGCAGTCGTGCAGCTGAGGTCTGGGGAAGGGGACAGCCGGTGGGCTCTTTCTCCATGGACTGCCACACTGTGCGTGTTGGGGGGGCAGGGGCAGATGACCCATGAAGCAGACTAAGCAGGTGCTTAGGGCACCAGGGCCAAAGGGGGAACCACGAAGTTGGGAAAAGGGTGAAAAGCTTTAGTTTGTACAGTATATTGTGTTATATTCCACCAGTTTGGTGTAGTGGTAAAGTGCGTGGACTCTAATCTGGGAGAACCGGGTTTGATTCCCCACTCCTCCACTTGCAGCTGCTGGATGACCTTGGGCAAGCCGTAGTTCTGTCAGAGCTGTCCTTGAAAAAGAGCAGTTTGTGTCAGAGTTCTCTCAGCCCCACCTGCCTCAAAGGGTGTCTGTTGTGGGAAGGGGAAGGGAAAGGAGTTTGTAAGCCGCTCTGAGACACCTTTGGGTAGTGAAGGGTGAGGTATAAATCTAATCCCTCTTCTTCTAATCTGGGAGAACCGGGTTTGATTCCCCACTCCCCCACTTGCAGCTGCTGGATGACCTTGGGCAAGCCGTAGTTCTGTCAGAGCTGTCCTTGAAAAAGAGCCGTTTCTGTCAGAGCTCTCTCAGCCCCACCGACCTCACAGGGTGTCTGTTGTGGGGAGGTTAAGGGAAAGGCGTTTGTAAGCCGCTCTGAGACTCCAAGTGAAGGGCGGGGTACAAATCCAATCTCTTCTTCTTCATCATTATCCTATGAATCAATTGTTGTAGTGCTGCAACCTGCACTGTCTATCTGGTCGGACAGGTCAACCACGACAATGGACTGGGGGTCAGTGTGGAAAGGAGGGGGGGCACCAAGATCGGTCAGTGTTTCAGGCACGTGAGCCTGAATGGGGGGGGGATTGCAGAACATGTTTGATTTGCTTGGTGGCCGTTTGGTAAAATAGCTGCCACACTGAACAGGGAGGGATTTGGGGTCTGAACTGGAGCACTACTTCGCCATTCAAGTGCGCAAACCCCCCCCCCCAATAACTTGCTGGCCAGCCGGCTCCTTCCCCCCACCCTCGCCTTACTGGGGTAGAGGGGGGGGGTCTTCTGGGCCAGCCAATCAGGCGGCCAGCCGGCTCCTTCCCCCCACCCTCGCCTTACTGGGGTAGAGGGGGGGGGTCTTCTGGGCCAGCCAATCAGGGGCTTCCTCCAGCTTCACACCATATAAGGCAAAGCCGAGCCGAGGAAACCCTCCCGCGCGGCACATGTGTTCCCCCCCCCTCCCCGTCACGTGATCCGCCCAACCGGAGTTAAGCCTGTTGGGGCGGAACAGAGGCTGAAGTTGGTTCCTTATTCGCAGTTCCTTATTCATTCCTTATCTGTGACTTATTCCTGAAATCCTGCAGAAACACTGAGGAGAGTTGGAAAGCTCGGAACCCCAAAATAAGGTCTAGACCACCGCATATCATATACCGCCAGATTCAGGGGACTCTCCCCTTCAAGAAGATATATCCAGTTTCCTGGTCCAAAGCACGGTTCTTGTGCCAGCTGCTCCAACGTGCAGTGCCCCCAGGACAATCCCCCAGGGCAATCACGCAAGCAGACAGGGGGGCCTGGCTGCAACCCCCCCCCCCCCAGAATATTTGGACCACCCCAAATGACACATCGTTACACTCTGAGGACTGTCCTTTCCAAGGAGACATAGAGCACTGCCCGGTCCAAACACTGGTTCTGGCCCCAAACCCTTCTATTTGGAGTGCCTCCTGGACATGGGGGGGGCAGGGTTCCCTCTAAGCTGAGTTAGTGTGAGCTAGCTCACAGTTTTTTAGCCTCCAGCTCACATATTTTCATCTTAGCTCAGGAGGGAGGGCTCCAGAACAAACTAATTTATGCAACAGCCAAATCGCTCGCTCACAACTTCAATGCCAGTGGCTCACAGAATAGAATTTTTGCTCACAAGACTCCTCAGCTTAGAGGGAACATTGGGGGGGGGTATATGATATGTGGTGTTCCAGACTTTATTTTGGGGTTCACAGCTTTCCAACCGTCCTCAGTGTTTCGGCATCATTTCACGAATAAGTCACAGGCGGACTCTGCATTTGTCTTTCCCACCCGTGTCCCAGCCTTCTGACTCCGTCTTCAAAAAAGCTGTCTACATTTGGTGTCCTTTTCACACCTCAACAGTGCTAGCATACTTTCACACGTCCACATATGTTTATGGTCCTTTCGGGGCGGCTCCACGGTCACTGCACCTCTGCACTGCTTTAAAAGAATCTTCTCCAAACAACATTCAGACAAGCATAGAGAAAGACGGCGTCACAGCAGCACGAAAATGATTTTAAAATGCAAATACAGAATCGGCCACAGATAAGGAATGAAGAACTGGGAATAAGGAACCAACTTCAGCCTCCTGCGCGGGAGCAGGGCGCGTCGTCGGCTTTGCTCGCCCCAGAAGCAAAGCAAAAGCCGGTGGGGGCCAACAGAGGAACTGTTTGGCTCCTGTGTGAGACAGGATGCTGGACTAGATGGACCCTCACTGGTCTGATCCAGCAGGGCTCTTCTGATGGTCTTATGTGCCTTTTGTGTCTGAATATGACAGGACCATGGATGCAGAGGAAGGCAATAGCAAACCACCTCTGAAGTCTCTTGCCTTGAAAACCTCACGGAATTGCCATCATTCAGCTGTGACTTGATGGCAAAAATGGGGGGGGGGGTCTTTAAATTGGTCAGGAGGCAACACCTGTATCTTCCGGAGTGTTCAGAGTGCCTATTGTGTATATTATCCAGGTAAACCTCACAACAGTTCCGCAAGGCAGGACAGATGCAAAGGGGGCCTTGGCAGATGCCGTCTGCGCCTTTCTCTCTTTGTAAATATTTATGCCAGCCAGATGGAAAACGGCACATTTGCGAATCGTCTTCTCTCCCTTTGTAGAGTTGATGTGATTATCCAGACTAGATCATCGTTCGAGGCTTCCACGCTAAATGAAAACTCTCTGGAGAGTTTCTTTGCCAGTCAGAATGCTGAGGATGTAAAATATGAGCCTCTAGTTCCTTTTGTCCTCCTTCATTCTTCCTGTTTGACTCTGACAGAAATGAAATTGCACTCCATGAAATTGCTGAGCGGTCGGGTTAGAACAGATAAAAGGAAGTCCTTCTTCACCTAAAGAGTGATGAACACATGGAACTCACTGCCACAGGAGGAGGAGGCGGCTACGAGCATGGACGGCTTCAAGAGGGAACTGAATAAACATCTGGAGCAGAGGTCCATCAGTGGCTATTAGCCACAAGGTATAGATAGGGGCTCTGGGGCAAGTGATGCTCTGTCTTCTTGGTGCTTGGGGGGGGGGCAACAGGGGGAGAGCTTCTAGTGTCCTGGCCCCACTGCTGGACCTCCTGAGGGCCCCTGGTATCTTTGGCCACTGTGTGACACAGAGTGTTGGACTGGGTGGGCCATTGGCCTGATCCAACAGTGGCTTCTCTCTTATGTTCTTATGTTAAGAGCAGAGGTCCATCAGTGGCTATTAGCCACAAGGTATAGACAGGAACCCTCCGTCTTGGGCAAGGGATGCTCTGTATTCTTGGTGCTTGGGGGGGGGGGCAACAGTGGGAGGGCTCCTAGTGTCCTGGTCCCACTGCTGGACCTCCTGAGGGCACCTGGTGCCTTTGGCCACTGTGTGACACAGAGTGTTGGACTAGATGGGCTATTGGCCTGATCAAACATTGGCTTCTCTTGTGTTTGGGGTAAGGGATGCTCTGTGTTCTTGGTGCTTGGGGGGGCAACAGTGGGAGGGCTTCTAGTGTCCTGGCTCCACTGCTGGACCTCCCGATGGCACCTGGTATTTTTGGCCACTGTGTGACAAGAGTGTTGGACTGGATGAGCCATTGGCCTGATCCGACATTGGCTTCTCTCTTATGTTCTTAAGGGAATTAGATAAGCATATGGAGCAGAGGTCCATCCGTGGCTATTAGCCACAAGGCTCAAGTGGTTAAGACGCTGAACTGCAGGCTGTGGAAGGTCAGTAGTTCGAGACCCGAGTGTGTCGCATGACGGAGTGAGCTCCCGTCTCTAGTTCCAGCTCCTGCCAACCTAGCAGTTCAAAAGCAAGAAATTGCAAGTAGATAAATAGGTACCGCTTCGGTGGGAAGATAACAGCATTCCATGCGCCTTGGTGTTTAGTCATGCCGGCCACATGACCACGGAAACGTCTTCGGACAGCGCTGGCTCTTCGGCTTGGAAACGGAGATGAGCACCGCAACCCTAGAGTCGGACTCGACTGGTTTTCGAGCAAGGGAACCTTTACCTTTATAGATAGGATCTCTTGGTCTGGGATGCTCTGTCTTCTTCATGCTTGGGGGGGGTCAACAGTGGGCTTCTAGTGTCCTGGCCCCACTGCTGGATCTTCTGAGGCCCCTGGTATTTCTGGCCACTGTGTGATACACAGTGTTGGACTGGATGGGCCATTGGCCTAATCCAACATTGGCCTCTCTTATGTTCTTATGTCCCTTTGCCTTCTTCCTGTCTGACTGGTCAGTCAGGTCAGGTCAGGGGATTCTGAAGTTCCCAGGCCTGAGTGTGTTGTGATGTTGAAATTATGCCAGAAAACAGATTCTCTCCCCCCCCCCATGACTGTTTGCTTGTTAATGTTTGGGTACCCCCCACCAGCCAACCCACTCCACAGTCTGACTAAAAAGGCAGCACATTTCCTTCCCTCTGGTTGCGGTCACACACACCAGAAAAAAACGGGGGGGCGGGGGGCGGGGAAGCGAGGCTATTTCCTCCGGAGGAATTTGACCCGCAGTTGCAGGATCACACAGTCCTTGGAAGCTGTGAGCACTGCCCACCACTGCGTGATCAGATGCAACTGTGGATTATAACCCGGAAATAGCACTATTAAATATGATACCGGAAGAGTATTCTCAAAATGACAAATATTTATTAACATTCATATTGATGCTAGAATATTGATGGCTAAATATTGGAAAAGTGAGATTTTGCCAACAAGATAAGAAAATATATTCAACCTGATGGAGTTAGCAGAAATGCACTAGGAATGGACAAACTAACGATAAGTCTTCAAGGGAAAGATGGCGGTGTATTCAAAAAGAGACGGGAAAGAATGTATATTTGGATCCAGGAAACATGGGGATATATGGATTGAAGTATATATTGTAAGAAATTTATGTAAATATTATAAGGTTCAAGTTTTGTAAGTAAGATTGGATGTATATCAATTGGGAAAATGATAAATAAATGTATATATATATTTAAAAAGATGCAACTGTGGGTGAGTTGGGTTTTTTTTTTGCCATTTGTTTCCGATGCGCTTAAACGAGGAATTGACAAATCGCATCTCTGCACTGAGGGCTCCGTATGCTGTTTGCGATGATGCGCATACTGCGAAGGGGGAAAAACAACGGCACAGAGTCGGAATGGCCTGATCCGTTCGTGGCCCATCGCAACCCGTTTACAACCGGATTTCCCCAGGTGTATTTTAACTCTGCTTCTGCGGCGGAGCAGAACGGGTTGCTGACGGTTGCGGGGCGCTTCCCAGATGCTGTTGTCTGATCGCGCCCTTTAAATCCACCCGGCATTCGCACCTATGTTTGGCCTAACTGTGCGTCTTCTCGCAGCCTCTGTGTTTAGAATAAATGAGTTAAATGACTTTTTAAAAAACTAAAGTCTCAGTCCAGTGGCACCTTTAAGACCAACAAGTTTTATTCAAGGTATAAGCTTTCATAGGATGGGGCCAGAACACTAGAAGCCCTCCCACTGTTCCCCACCCCAAGGACCAAGAAGACAGAGCATCACTTGCTTCAGTCTGTGAGTTCCTATCTATACCTTGTGGCTCATAGCCACTGATGGACCTCTGCTCCATATGCTTATCTAGTTCCCTCCTGAAGCCGTCTAGGATGTAACTGTGGCTGGTTCGATCTAGAATGCCAGAAGTAAAAGGCAAGGGTCTGTGGCTCAGTGGTAGAGCCTCTGCGTTGTATGCCGAAGGTCACAGATTCAATCCCCGGCATCTCCAGTTAAAAGGGCCAGGCAGGTGATGGGAAAGACCTCCGCCTGAGACCCTGGAGAGCTGTAAAGAGGGGTTGTGGCTCAGTGGCAGAGCCTCTGCTTGGCATGCAGAAGGCCCCAGGTTCAGTCCCCGGCATCTCCAGTTAAAAGGACCAGGCAGGAGATGATGTGAAAAGTCTCCTCCTGAAACCCTGGAGAGCGGCTGCAAGTCTGAGCAGGCAATACTGACCCTGATGGACCAAGGGGCTGGTTCAGTATTCAGCTGCATGTGTGTTTTGTGTGTGTGTGTGTGTGTGTGTGTATGTGTGTGTGTGTGTGTGAGAGAGAGAGAGAGAGAGAGAGAGAGAGAGAGAGAGAGAGAGAGAGAGAGAGAGAGAGAGAGAGAGAGAGAGAGAGAGAGAGAGAGAGAGAGAGAGAGAGAGAGAGAGAGAGAGAGAGAGAGAGAGAGAGAGAGAGAGAGCTCTGACTTTACCGAAAAGGGTAAAGCTGGTTCCAGGAAATCTCAAAATACACACACTTTGTGAGTCAAAAGGGGGAGGGGAGACATGAAAATGGCCATTTTGTGTTGTTTCGATGAATCACTGATACAGAAAGCAACGCTGTGAAGACTTACGAGAAAAGCAGCGGGGGGGGGGGAATCCCGTCCACTGACAAGTGGGTCAATGGGTTAGCCGCTAAAGAGGCTTTGGAGGATAATACACTGGGATTATTTCATACACGGATTATGAATATGGTAATTTGGGTTCGTAGCCAGATTGCTTGTAACAAGCCTCTATAGCCACCGTGCCAGTTCTAGGAGAAATGTTTATCTAAAAGCAGAAGTGGGGGTTTCAAGGGCCTTCACTTCTGGGGGAAAAGAAAAGAAAAAGAAAAACATGACTGTTCCCTGGAAGGCCAGATAATGAAGCTGAAGCTCAAATACTTTGGCCACCCAATGAGAAGGGAGCATTCCCTGGAGAAGACCCTGACGCTGGGAAAGACTAAAGGTCAAAGAAGACGGGGACGGCAAAGGATGAGATGGTTGGACAGTGTCATTGATGCAATGAACATGAAATTGAGCAAACTTCAGAGGACGGCGGAAGACCGGAAGGCCTGGCAGGATCTGGTCCATGGGGTCGCGAAGAGTCAGACTCAACTGTGCGACTGAACAACAAAAAATATTTTCCCCGTCCCCCATGTCTTTGCACTGGATCCTGCGAATGTGTTTTGCTAACAGCGGTGCTCTCCTTCCCGCAAAGGATCCTTCCCATGTGAAGCAACCTTCTAGTGAACCAGGCCTTTGGTCTATCACAGGCAGTATTGTTTGCTGAGGCTGATAGCAGCTCTCCGGGGTCTCAGGCTGGGGTCTTTCACATCACCTCCTGCCTGATCTTTTTTAACCTGGAGATGCCAGGGACTGACCTTGGACCTTCTGCAGGCCAAGCAGAGGCTCTGCCACTGAGCCACAGCCCCTCTTTACAGCCCTCCAGGGTCTCAGGCGGAGGTCTTTCCCATCACCTCCTGCCTGGTCCTTTTTAACTGGGGATGCCGGGGACTGAACCTGGGACCTCCTGCATGCCAAGCAGAGGCTCTTCCACTGAGCCACAGCCCCTCTTTACAGCTCTCCAGGGTCTCAGGCGGAGGTCTTTCCCATCCCCTCCTGGCCTGGTCCTTTTAATGGGAGATGCTTCTGGGGACTGAACCTGGGACCTTCTGCATGCCAAGCAGAGACTCTGCCACTCCGCCACAGCCCCTCTCCTGTTCTCCTGTCAAGAGAAGTCTCCTTGCATGTCAAACTCCTTCCTCTAAGGATGAACAACTAACAGCTCTGGCCAGATCTTGCCCACCAACGGGTACTGTTTGATTTTCTATCACAGTCACCTGATGAGGGACCTAAAGACGGGTTCGAGACAACACAGGTGTGGCTTTGGGGACTGCCTGTCGCACACTTGACACACACACATCACAGTCTGGGGAGGCGTGGAAAAGTATGTTACACACACACACACACACCATGCACATCTTGGGACTCTAGAGAACATAAGAACATAAGAGACGCCAATGTTGGATCAGGCCAAAGGCCCATGCAGTCCAACACTCTGTATCACACAGTGGCCAGAAATACCAGTGCCATCAGGAGGTCCACCAGTGGGGCCAGGACCTTAGAAGCCCTCCCACTGTTGAGCCCCCCCAAGCACCAAGAAGACAGAGCATCCCTTGCCCCAGAGCCCCTATCTATACCTTGTGGCTAATAGCCACTGATGGACCTCTGCTCCATATGCTTATCCAATTCCCTTTTGAAGCCGTCCATGCTTGTAGCCGCCACCACTTCCTGTGGCAGTGAATTCCATGTTGTTCGCCTCCGTGTCAGTCGAGCGGATCTATTCTCTCTTGCTCCGGATTGCAAGACTATATCTAATGGGTGGAAATTAGAAGGGAGTCGTTACCAGCTAAATATCAGGAGAAACTTCCTGACTGTCAGAGTGGTTGAGCGGTGGAACAGACTACCTCGGGAGGTGGTGGATGCTCCACTGGACGTTTTCAAGCGGAGGCTGGACGACCGTCTTCTGGGTATGTTGTAGGGCTGTCTTTCGGCTGTGCTCCTGCAGAGTGCAGGGGGTTGGACTAGATGACCTGCAAGGTCCCATTTCCAACTCTAACATTCTATGATTCCACTTGCTCCTTTCCACCCTCCTGCTATTTTTAAATGATGCCAAGATGTCTGCCTTATTTGTTAGAAACCTCCATAGCCCCGCGTTTCTCATGCTCATAGCCAATTCCATCAAAACATAGCAACGAGGAACCCAGAGAGGTTAGAATGATTAAAATGTGTTTTAATCCCGGGTCATTAAAAAGGGGGGGGGGGGGGGGGTTAAAAAAACATTTTCCGGACTGTCCCTGTGGCATTGCAGGGCTGGGGAAAGCAACGGCACCAGGACGCCCACACAAGGGCTGATTGTTTTTTCACGTGAAAGAGAACCCAGACATGCAGCTGCTGTTTCCAGTCGTAAAGGTAAAGGTTCCCTTGCTCGAAAGCCAGTCGAGTCCGACTCTAGGGTTGCGGTGCTCATCTCCCTTTCAAAGCCGAAGAGCCAGCGCTTTCCGAAGATGTTTCCGTGGTCATGTGGCCGGTATGACTAAACACCAAGGCGCACGGAACGCTGTTCCCTTCCCACCGAAGTGGTCCCTATTTATCTACTTGCAGTTTCTTGCTTTCGAACGGCTAGGTTGGCAGGAGCTGGAACTAGAGACGGGAGCTCACTCCGTCATGCGGCAACTCGGGTCTCGAACTGTTGAACTACTGACCTTCCACAGCCTGCAGTTCAGCGTCTTAGCCACTTGAGCCACCGCAGCTCCTGTTTCCAGTGGTAGCCTGGCATTATCCTTTCTTGGTGCAGAAACACCCAGACGGAACAAAATCATTGCAGCATATCAGCACCCTCCTTGAGTTGTTACAGTCAGAACTGAATAGATTCTTCTGCATATAGGAAGGGTCAAAGACGCTTTCGAGGGTCAAAGATGCTTCGACCGCAACTGCCTTTTCTCTGTTTATGCCGTAGAAATTCAGAGATGTTAAGTGGGAAGTGTGGCTTTGCATTCCCTTTGAAAACGCCTTTAATTGGAGTGCTTTTCTCTGTGCTTGCTTATTTGAGCCCCCCTCCCCCCCTGCAACCCCCCCTGGGCACAAGGTTTTTAGCGTGGGGTTCTTTTTATCCCCCTGCTTGTTAAGAGATGAAGAAGAGACAAGGCCGCCTTTTCATCTATTCATATTGTTACCATCCTCAGGGTGTTCTTGGCAGTCAAGAAGAGGAACGGCTCCCTTCCCCAGGGAGGTTTGTCTGTCCCCTTCTGTCATTCACCTCAGCCAGGTTTCTGGCAGCAGAATCCGGACGGGCCCCCCCATGAAAGCACCCATGAAGCCCACTAGGCACTAGGCCAGCACATTCGATGTATGCCAGCCGATGTCCAAGATACTGGGAAAGAGAAGGCTTAGAGGGGTTCCGTAGTTCTGTGATGCCAATAAAGGTATGATTGCAGTCTTCAAATATTTGAAGGGCTGTCATGTAGAAGATAGAGCACATCTGTTCTCTCTTGCTCCGGATTGCGAGACTAGATCTCATGGGTGGAAATTACAAGGGAGTCGATACCAGCTAAATATCAGGAGAAACTTCTGAAGAGGAGGAGGAGGAGGAGGAGGAGGAGGAGGAGGAGGAGATTGGATTTATCCCCCGCCCTTCACTACCCAAAGGAGTCTCACAGCGGTTTACAAACTCCTTTCCCTTCCCCTCCCCACAACAGACACCCTGGGAGGTAGGTGGGGCTGAGAGAGCTCTGACAGGAACGGCTCTTTCTCAAGGAGAGCTCAGAGAGAGCTTATGACTGACCCAAGGTCACACCAGCAGCTGCATGTGGAGGCGTGGGGAATAAAACGCGGTTCTCTCAGATTAGAGTCCGTGCACTGAACCACTACACCAAACTGGCCGTCTGTATAGGGGCTTGTGATGTGCCCCTCCGCCTGGAGAGGGTGGGGTTTAAGGAGGGGAGGTGGCTCTACAGGGTCTAATG
Organism: Gekko japonicus; assembly: GCF_001447785.1. Classification (NCBI taxonomy): domain Eukaryota; kingdom Metazoa; phylum Chordata; class Lepidosauria; order Squamata; family Gekkonidae; genus Gekko; species Gekko japonicus. The sequence continues at coordinate 103,754 of NW_015162531.1, read as the reverse complement.
CCATGGAGTCCACCCTCCAAAGAAGAAGATGGAGAGGAGAAGGAGGTTGGATCTATGCCCCACCCTTCACTACCCGAAAGATTCTCAGAGCAGTTTGCAATCCCTTTCCCTTCCCTTCCCCACAACAAGCACCCGGTAAGGTAGGCGGGCCTGAGAGAGTTCTTCCAGGGGCTGCCCTTGAGAGAACAGCTCTGAAAGAACTTATGACTGACCCAAGTTCACCCCAGCAGCTGCCTGTGGAGGAGAAATGGGAAATCAAACCCGGTTCTCCCAGATTAGTGTCCGCGCTCTTAACCACTACACCAAACTGGCTCTCCACCCCCCAGGCATGTTGTTGTTCATTCGCACAGTCATGTCCGACTCTTCGCGACCCCGTGGACCACATCACACCAGGCCCTCCTGTCTTCCGTCGTGCTCCGGAGTTTGCTTAATTTCATCTTCGTTGCCTCTATGACACTGTCTGACCATCTCATCCTTTGCTGTCCCCTTCATCTTTGACCTTCAATCTTTCCCAGGCACAGGGGTCATTTCCTGCAGGAGGGCACAGGAGTGGAGCTCCGGCAGTAAAGAGCTCAGGGGGCGGGCACATGCAACAAGCCCCACCCCCTGCTCCCAGCAGCCCTCAGTCGGAGCAAAAAGCACCCAGGTGTGTTGCAGAGACCCCCGCCCCCTCCCCGGTCCGAAACAGTCCAGTGGCAGCTTTAAGGCCATGTTTTATTCAGGTACAAACTCTCCCTCCTCTGCGAGGACAGATCTGCACGTTCCCGTCCCCCCAATAGCTAGCAATCCAAAACAGTCCAGTGCAGGGGTCATTTCCTGCAGGAGGGCACAGGAGTGGAGCTCCGGCAGTAAAGAGCTCAGGGGGCGGGCACATGCAACAAGCCCCACCCCCTGCTCCCAGCAGCCCTCCGTCAGAGCAAGAAGCAGCCAGGTAAGTTGCAAAGCCCCTGCCGGCCCTCCAGTCCAAAACAGTCCAGTGGCACCTTTAAGACCAGGTTTTATTCAGGTACAAGCTC
>NW_015162531.1:97850-102379 GCF_001447785.1 Gekko japonicus | reverse complement strand
AAGTGTTATTCAGGTACAAGGCCGCCCTCCTCTGCGAGGACAGATCTGCACGTTACCCCCCCCCCCCCAATAGCTAGCAATGCAAAACAGTCCGGTGGAGCCTGAGCGGTGGGTGTTGCCTTCTGACACACTTCCGGTGATGTCAGGGGGTGTGGCCTATGCAAATACGTTATGCTAATGGGTTATGCTAATGAGCTCCTGCAGCTCTTTTTCTACGAAATGACCCCTGTCCAGGCATGGCCCTGCCCGAAAGCCCTGGCAGAGCACAGGAGGCTGATTGCAGCTAAAACCAATCAATCCCCCCCCCAGCCAAATCCCCCCCCCTCTGGATGGAAACTGGTGTTCTGCATTCACTAAGCTACAACTCAGCCCTGGAAGCTGAGGAGGAAACTGCCGAAGAAGAATTTTCAGTCTGCTTATATTATCATCTCTACAGCCTTACTGATATTTCAGCAACTCTCCAGTTTTGCATTTTGAAAGGAATTTCCCTATCTTGCAAAAAAAAAAAAGTAATTAAGCCACAAAACTAAACTCATATTGAGTGTGTTTTGCTTCAGGGTTCCTCAGATGTTCAAGGGAGAAATGAAAGATCCTAAAGTAGGGCAAATCCATCACTCTCTGGTGGGGTGGGAGGGAAATAGCAGCTCTTCAGCCAGTCTGGCAGGCACAAACAAATGTACCTTTTTTTCTCCCTGTCAAGTCACAGAAGACTTATGGCAACCCCTCGAGGGGTTTTCAAGGCAAGAGACATTCAGAGCAGTGTTCCCTCTAAGCTGAGTTAGTGTGAGCTAGCTCACAGTTTTTTAGCCTCCAGCTCACATGTTTTTGTCTCAGCTCAGGAAGGATGGGGCTCCAGAGCAAACTGATTTACGCAGCCAAATCGCTCACTCACAACTTTAATGCCAGTGGCTCACAAAGTAGAATTTTTGCTCATAGGACTTGCCACGGCTCAGGTGGGGTGTCACCTGACGCTGCCACCACTCTGGATTTAGGTTCCCTTGAGAAGGCCCAGAGCACCCTCCCAAGACCTTCAGACCTCCCTTTTGGCCGAATAATAGGCATGAGGACCAGGCAGAGTGAAACAAGGAAAAGGTTTATTTTATAGGAGGTCAAACAACAAGGTGCAGAGTAATAACAGTAAGTGGGCGAAAAGAAAAATCAAATGCCCTAACGCGTCTAAATATATACTGTCCCTAGCTCACTGTTCCAAGTGGCACTAGACTACTCACCCTTCCCTCAGGATGAGGGTCTCTTCCCCGCAGCAGCCTTCCTTCTGGCTCTGCCCTCTGGGAAGAAAGAACAGCTTTTCCTGCTGCGCCAGATCTTTTATTCCTGGCAAGACTAGATCCAATGGGTGGAAATGACAAGGGAGTCGTTACCGGCTAAATATCAGGAGAAACTTCTGCGAGGTCGACGGAGCGCATCCTGGTGGCCAGTGCAACATCGAGCGGCTGAGGCGGATGACGACGGAGGCGGAACCGGAAAGCACGGCAACGTGGAAGCGCAGGCGCAGCGGAGCCAAACGTGGACATAGCTGAAGCCGGAACGGACACGGGACCGCGCACTAAGAACGGACCGCCGGAAAAGAAGCCACCACGATCCATCTCTGACACCAGACAGAAAGCGCCGACCCGAAAACCGCCGGGAAGACCTCATAAGAAAACCTTGCAAGAAAGAAGCTGAGCCGGAGAAACAGCAATGCCCACCACCATGGTGCCGGTAGGCAGCCCCTCCCCCCCACTATGTGGCCGTAGTTAGGGATAGCAACATTAGAAACCTCTGTAAACCGCCCAGAGACCCTCTGGGGTCAGGGCGGTATAGAAGTCGAAGCTATAAATAAATAAATATGGTTGAGCAGTGGAACAGTCTGCCTCGGGAAGCGGTGGATGCTCCGCTGGACGTTTTCAAGTGGAGGCTGGACGACCCTCTTTCGGGTCTGTTGCAGGGCTCTCTTTCGGCTGTGCTCCTGCAGAGTGCAGGGGGTTGGACTGGATGACCTGCAAGGTCCCAGTTCCAACTCTAACATTCTACGATTCTATGATCCAGCAGAGGTAACCATAAGAGCCAGCCAGAAGCCAAACAGCCGTCCCTTTGTCTGTGTCCTAGAGCACTGGTGTTCAGCCCTTTGAGGCTTCAGAATGGAGGGCCGATGGGGCAGTGCCGTCGTCTTGGGGCTTCCGTCCGGCCCCAACAGATTTCTATTTATAAGATTATGCATGGGAAAGAGCAGGTAGAGATAGGGGTACTTTTCTCCCTTTCTCAAAATACAAGAACTCCTTGTGGGCACTCCATGAAATTGCTGAGCGGTCGGGTTAGAACGGATAAAAGGAAGTCCTTCTTCACCCAAAGAGTGATTCACACATGGAATTCACTGCCACAGGAAGTGGTGGCGGCTACAAGCATGGACGGCTTCAAAAGGGAATTAGATAGGCATATAGAGCAGAGGTCCATCAGTGGCTATTAGCCACAAGGTACAGATAGGGGCTCTGGGGCAAGGGATGCTCTGTCTTCTTGGTGCTTGGGGGGGGGTCAACAGTGGGAGGGCTTCTAATGTCCTGGCCCCACTGCTGGACCTCCTGATGGCACCTGGCATTTTTGGCCACTGTGTGACAGAGTGTTGGACTGGATGGGCCTTTGGCCTGATCCAACATTGGCGTCTCTTATGTTCTTATGGCTTCTCTTATGTTCTTATGTTAAGAGCAGAGGTCCATCAGTGGCTATGAGCCACAAGGTATAGATAGGAACTCTGAGTCTGGGTCAAGGGATGCCCTGTTGTCTTGGTGCTTGGGGTGGGGGGCAGCAGTGGGAGGGCTCCTAGTGTCCTGGCCCCACTGCTGGAGCTCCTGATGGCCCCTGGTATTTCTGGCCACTGTGTGACACAGAGTGTTGGACTGGGTGGGCCATTGTTCTGTGACCTGAGAACCTGGAGAGCCACTGCCTGTCTGAGTGGACAGGGCTGACTTCGATGGACAAATGTCATCAGGTAAAGCCCGGACCTTTGCCCTGGCAACTGCTGGCCATGAGCAGTGTCCCCTCTAAGCTGAGTTAGTGTGAGCTAGCTCACAGTTTTTTAGCCTCCAGCTCACAGATTTTTGTCTCCGCTCGGGAAGGTTGGCTCCAGAGCAAACGAATCTATGCAGCAGCCAAATGGCTCGCTCCCAACTTTAATGCCAGCAGCTCGCAAAGTAGAACTTTTGCGCACAAGACTCCACAGCTTAGAGGGAGCGTGGGTCATGAGCCAACCTTCGAATGTTTTAGAGATGGAAACGGCTACAATCACAGGTACAATCACAGGTTTGCCTTTCTCATGGAGACTGTTAAGTCGCTCGCTTAACAAAGCAGTCGGAGAGTGATTCAGCAAGAACACAGCTTTATTCTTCAACTCGAACACAACTCCAACACGGATCAACATCTGATAGCCAGAAAACAGCCTTCACATTGCAGCTGTCCTGCTTTTAAACATTCCCGGCTAATGTAGCCACACCCACTGTACAAATACCAACCAATAAGGTTGTTCGCATAAGGACCAATCACGGATGTTCCCGCTCAGGGAGCTTGCTTGAAAGTGATTGGTTCGGTGCTTCCTGGGCTAGTAACACGATTGGATGGATTTGGATCCTAGCCCAGGACGAAGCTTTACATCACACTTCAACGAGATGTTTCACAACATATCATGCATTCAAGGCAGCTCTGAATACACTACAGAGATTCCAGGCAGATCGTGGTTTCCAAAGGCAGCAGCCATGTTGGTCCATGGAAGTGTATCCAAGTCCAGTAGCACCTAAAAGATCCACAAGGAATTTTGGGGTGGAAACTTTTGAGAGCCCATCCCCCGGAAATCTTGTCGGTGTCTGTGGTGCTCCTGGACTCGAACCTAGGCAGTTGACAGATTTAGGAAACAATTTTTAAGAAGAAGAAGAGGAGATTGGGTTTATACCCCGCCCTTCACTACCAAAGGAGTCTCAGAGTGGCTCACAAACTCCTTTCCCTTCCCCTCCCCACCACAGACACCCTGTGAGGTAGAAGAAGAAGAAGAGATTGGATTCATACCCCGCCCTTCACTACCCGAAGGTGTCTCAGAGTGGCTTACAAATTCCTTTCCCTTCCCCTCCCCACAACAGGCACCCTGTGAGGCAGGTGGGACTGAGAGAGTTCTTGATAGAAACTGCTCTTTTTCAAGAACAGCTCTGACAGGACTATGGCTTGCCCAAGGTCATCCAGCAGGTGCAAGTGGAGGAGTGGGGGAATCAAACCCGGTTCTCCCAGATTAGAGTCTGCACACTTAACCACGACACCAAACTGGCTCTTTTTAAAAGGCTTTTAAAAAGGCTAACATAATATATACAACCAGGGGTCATTTCGTAGAAGAAGAGGTGCAGGAGCTCATTAGCATAACTTATTCACATAACTTATTTGCATATGCCACACCCCCTGACATCACCGGAAGTGTGTCAGAAGGCAACACCCACCGCTCAGGCTCTGCTGGGTTGCTACCTATGGGGGGGGGGGGGGGGGACATGGAGGTGTGG
>NW_015162531.1:87653-97813 GCF_001447785.1 Gekko japonicus | reverse complement strand
ATTGCTGGCTATTGGGGGGGGGGATGTGCAGACCTGTCCTCGCAGAGGAGGGAGAGCTTGTACCTGAATAAACCTTGGTCTTAAAGGTGCCACTGGACTGTTTTGGATTGCTAGCTATGGGCGGCTTACAATTCGGTGCTAGTCACCATTTTACTACCCTAACTATGGCCACATATATTTGTAAGGGACAGGGAAACCTACCGGCACCCCTATGGTGGTGGTTGGTAGTTGGTCCTGTTGGTTCCGGCGGTTCCTCAGGCAGGGGGCCCTCCTCGGCGTCTGGCGGCAACCTTTCTCTCGAGGCGCGCGACTCCCGTCTCCTTCTGGTTTCAGCTGCGTCCTTTCCGGCTCCGCTGTGCTGGCTCCTGACGTCATCACGGCCTTCTCCTCGGCGGCGGTCGCTCGATGTTCTGCTTTCTAGCCACCAGGGATCGCTCCTCTGGTTGCACCCACTCGCCGCCGCCGCTCGCTTGCCGCCGCTGCCATCTTCACGCCATCGAAACCGGAGCTGATGTCTCACTGCCGCTGCCGTCGCCATCTATGTTCAACCACCACACAGGCAGGGTGCCCCCCACCCTACTAAGGGTGGGTACCCATTTATCTACTTGCAATTAAGTTGCTTTCGAACCGCTGGGTGGGCGGGAGCTGGGACAGGGGTCGAGAGCTCACCTCGACCGCGGTGGTACTCGAACAGCATTTAACTGCCTGCGCCACCGCTCCCTATTGTTCTTCGTTGTAACTGTAACCCGGTTCCCTTTATAAAAAGTGCTGGGCTGAACAATTCCATGTTACATGTTTTGCAGAAGGATAAAAGTGTGGCAGGAGATTCCACCAGGTGGGGGTCAATGCAGGGAAAGCTCAAGTCTGGCATCTAATCTCACCCTGGATCAGGTTGTCCTTAAGACGGAACATCTGCAATTCTGCACATTCAGCACCTTTAGCGTCTGAATAAGCAGTTATGCGGGGAAGAGAAGGGCAGCTGGTACTCTCATCGTGTTTTGAAAAGGAATTCTTAAACCTGCCTCAAAACAGAAAATAGAAACGCTGATTTTCTAGAGTCAATGACGGGTAGAATGCCTAGTTTCAGGCGGGTGGCCATGTTAGTCTGCACTGGAAGAAAACAATTCAAGTCCATTAGCCCCTTGAGAGTCAAAGTTCACTTCGCCACAAAAAAAAAAAAGGTTGGTCTTTAAAAGGTAAAGGTAAAGGTTCCCCTTGCTCGAAAGCCAGTCGAATCCGACTCTAGGGTTGCGGTGCTCATCTCCGTTTCCAAGCCGAAGAGCCAGCGCTGTCCGAAGACGTTTCCGAGGTCATGTGGCCGGCATGACTAAACACCAAGGCGCACGGAACACTGTTCCCTTCCCACCGGAGTGGTACCTATTTATCTACTTGCCATTTCTTGCTTTCGAACTGCTAGGTTGGCAGGAGTGGTCTTTAAGGGGCTACTCAAATTTTGTTTGACTACTACAGACTAACCTGGCTGTGGTTCGTTTCTTTCTTGAATCTCCCGGTAGCCACCCTGTCCACTGTCTCTGTGCATCTCACTGCCTTTGGAAGGATCCTCCCCTTGAATCCTATGAATGAAAAAATTGGTTTTGACAAGCAATGAATGACTCTTCCGGCCGACAATGACTCCTTATGCTGCAGATACTCAATTTTAGCTGCGCCTTGGCTTTCTGTAGTTGTCAGGCTCCTTAGTCAGGTCACTCCACACAAGGCTTCATAAGAAGATAAGCGTTTATTAGAGGTTCCAGTACCCAAGAACTTGTATACAGCTTGTGTCAGGAATAGCCGTCAGTATAAGGGCCTCTGACTTATAGTAAAATCAAACATACCCCCCCAATGAGCATAAGCCAAATGATTATAGCTCGCGCGTGGGGGCAGAAGCAAGCAGGCAAGCGGCAAAGCGAAAAGCTGTTACTTTTCCCAGCCAAGTAAATGTAGCTGGAAACTACAAGGTTAAGCCAGAGATAGTGCACAGTAGCTGGACAGGGAAGAGCTGAGAACAAGGAGGAGAAAACCCCCTCCACATTCCAGATCTATGAACGGGCTACCTGACAGTAGCCCAGCCAGGGGTCGTTTCGTAGAAAAAGAGCTAGGGGGACTCATTAGCATGACTCATTAGCATATGCCACACCCCCTGACATCACCGGAAGTGTGTCATAAGGCCACACCCCCTGAATGCGCTCGTCCGCTTCGGGAGAGGGGATCAAAGTGTAATACAAGCCTCCTCTGAGACTTGATCACACCAATCTCAACTCTCTCTTGGGTCTTGATGCCTGCCAGTCACTCCCCCTGCCTGGGGGAAGCCGCGTTGGACCAAAATACAGTCCAAACTGCTGTAAGGAACACCCGTCCACCCTGAGCACTTACAGGGTGCATCAAATCGCCATTTTACTCTGACCGGAAGCAAGGGGCGGGGCTTTGTCGTGTGCCCCGCCCTCCCACCTCACCCGGGGGAACGGTGATCCCCCGCGATCCCCCCGAATCGACCCTTGAGCCCAGCACATTTGCAATAGAGCAAATAGAAACTCTCGGTCTGGGGCAAGGGATGCTCTGTCTTCTTGGTGCTTGGGGGGGGGGCAACCACTGTATCAGGAAAGGGCTGTGACAGTGATAGAGAATCTGCTTTGTATATAGAAGGCCTAGTGCACAAGGTTCAGGTAGTAGGTGATGTGAAAGACCTTCACGCTAGGCCTTGGAGAACCACTGCTGGTCAGAGGAGCCAAGACTGACCTTGATAGTAGAAGGCAACTTTGTTTGTTCATGTGACCCTCATATCTGATGTACTGGTAGGGCAGAAAAGCAGCTTCTGGTGAAGGTCAGATAATTCGAGCTGGGCTGGATCAATTTGGATTAGCTCTGATTGTATTGAGCTGTCCTTTCCTTTTGCTCACTATATGGTACAGTCAGAAATAGGCACTGTCTGTATACTTACAAATGCTGACTTAGGTCTAAATAAATGGGTGAAACTGTGTCAGCCGCTATTATTCAAGAAGAGTAACTTGGCTTTATGGAAACACGTGAGGTACATGAAGAATCCTCGATAGCACATAGTTATGCATTTTCACCTGTATTTGCAAAGCAGCCACAAACACACCTGTATGTTTGTGGAAAACAGATGGGGCAGTCATAGATTTCCCTAATTGGTCATAGATTTCCCTAATTCTTGGGGCTTAATTTCAGGCTTTGGCTAGAGACACAATAACATCTCTTTCTCACCACTGGAAAAACATCCTATACGGACGCACTGGAGGCTGGGGACAAGGTTTGATCAGACCAGAGGGTAAAACCTCCAGACACAGTCCAACACTGCTCCAGTGTTCCTCGTTTTAGAAATCATCTCTGCCCTGAGGAAGGTGTGTCTTTTATAAAGAAAATACATGTAACTATTTTGCCATAAGTACATATGCTGGGCAAATTGTAACACTGCGTGATTCCCTTATGCCAGCCCGAATTATGCAATCAACTACTTTAACGAGATAGTCCAGTTCTGATGGTGGCCAATTAACGTCAAAGCCAAAAATTCATGCAAGGTTGCCCCTTCTCTCTTCCATAACAAAATAAACAGCAAATGAACTGCTGACATATTGCTGGAAGTGAATTCTGTGGCCGTGAGAGTAATTAATATTCACCCATCTCTGTACCGTTCACGACTCTATAAAAATCCCGCCCTGTCGTCCCAGTCATTTGTCACATGGATTAAGCCTGTGTTTTAATGCATCGGCGCAGATTCCCAGACGTTTTCAGAGGCATGTTAATGAAGTCTCAGATTTCCCAGTAAATAGCTAGATAATCAGGCCTTATGGATCCTAAAGCATTTATGAGATCGTCTTCTGATCCTCTCGTGCCAAAGAAGGCGTCTTTGTTTGGGAAAGAGCCAGTTTCGGAGTGCTGCTTTGACGAGGCTCTCGGACGTCAGGCCAAGCGGCAGAATGGCATCCAGACGGCTGGCTGAAATCATGTCTTTCAGCGACCGGACACTGGACCGCTTGTTTTCTAAAGCGGCACTTCCTAGAAGCTAACCTCTCCGCCGGAAAGTAAAGAGGGAGCTGGAGCCGAGGGCAAGCTGCCTGTCGATATGAAAAGGAGAAGCCTCTCTGACAGCTGTTCCTTTCTGAACAGTATTTTCTGTTCTGTACGTCTACCCAGATAATACGAGACACTGTTCCTTTTGAAACAAGCCCGATGATCTCAGTTCCTGTGCTTCAGTGCTATGCGGCTCAACTAAGTGGACGAGGGCCCCGCCCTTTTGGCTTTTCCTCCTCTGCGTAGCAAAATATTCTACCTGCTGTACTCCAAGCGGGACTCCCTCTGTTGTAGCCCTCCCGGCAGAAAGACCCCTCTGCATTAAGGAATCAAGGTTCGGATCTTGACACAGCGGCTCACAACTCTGAGGGTGCGTTCAGACGAGCCGTTTAGTACGCTTTCGGTACGCTTCAGTAACGGGTTTTATATCCATGTTCACACACCCAACATCTGCGCACCGTCCCCAGCCGTTGCTTTCCGGCTCAAACCCCCTTTAAAACGGAGTATTTTGTTTCCAGGTCCCCAAGGGGTGTTTTCCTGATTCTCCAGTTCTAGCTGCACTTTTCTGACGTCTGACCACTCCTGCGGTGTCGAGCCACTTCCGCTCGGAAGCCTGAGGCGTCCGTTCTTCGCCCGCCATTTTATTTTAGCGTCGGTGGTGTGCGCACAGGCGGCGCGGCGCTCCCGCGTTATTAAAAACAATGTTTAAACGGTGCCTAGTTTTGTTGGTTAGACGAGTTCGGGATCTCACGGAGGCCAGTTTCGGGGTAAAAGTTTAAAGGGAAGTCTTACTGCAGTTGGGTTGAAGCGGAAATCGCTCTTCTGCGCACGCGCAAAAATTTTGATTCTACAGATGGCCGCCTGTGTGCATGCCCAAACTGAGAGGGGAAAAACCCACCAACGCACGCTCCCGTGTGTGGACGGCGGGGAGTGATGTGGCTGCGCAGCGATTCGGAACAAGGAGGTGAGTGTGATTGCGATTCTCCAGGTTAAAAAAAAAACGCATCTGGGCCAGAGCAATTTAGAAGAAGAAGAAGAAGATATTGGATTTATACCCCGCCCTTCATTTGGAGTCTCAGAGCGGCTTACAAACTCCTTCTCCTCCCCACAACAGACACCCTGTGAGGTAGGTGGGGCTGAGAGAGCTCTGACAGAAACGGCTCTTTTTCAAGGACAGCTGTGCCAGAGCTTGTGACTGACCCAAGGTCACATCAGCAGGGGCAAGTGGAGGAGTGGGGGAATCAAACCCGGTTCTCCCCGATTAGAGTCCGCGCACTTAACCACTACACCAAACTGGCTCTAGAAGAAGAAGAAGAGATTGGATTTATACCCCGCCCTTCATTTGGAGTCTCAGAGCGGCTTACAAACTCCTTCTCCTCCCCACAACAGACACCCTGTGAGGTAGGTGGGGCTGAGAGAGCTCTGACAGAAACGGCTCTTTTTCAAGGACAGCTGTGCCAGAGCTTGTGACTGACCCAAGGTCACATCAGCAGGGGCAAGTGGAGGAGTGGGGGAATCAAACCCGGTTCTCCCCGATTAGAGTCCGCGCACTTAACCACTACACCAAACTGGCTCACACCAAACCGCTCCCAGCACGCCGTCTGACCGCACCCTGATAGTTTCTGTTATGCGCTAGAACCTCAGACAGGCTAATGATGATTTTGGTCACACAAAGTGTGAGGCAGGCCTTCTTAAGGAGGCGGAAGGTGTCGTTGTTCCAATCCAGACCTCTCCACGATGGGGTTAGGTTTCATGTGGTTGTCCCAAGAGCTGGAATGAGCTGATCACAGCAGCACGGGGAACCTGCTCTTCTGGTTGATGTAGGGTTCCTTCACTCATTTTATATGGAGGATTCAGATGGCATTGCTGCCGTTGCATCCCGGTATTTCTTACATTGGTTTTCTGTCTCTTTACAGACTTGATTTGCGGCACCTTTGTCAGCCCACTTAGGGATGCCAGACACTGCCTTTAAGCGAATAACGTGCTATTAAAGCTTCCGAGAGCTCCCGTCCTTTTGGGTTTTTCTCACGTTTTAAAGCAGGTGTCGTTATAACCTAGGCAATTACTTCCCGTTCACTCCTGCAGATTTCCTCGAATGGATCCTTAGTTAGTTCTTGTTCCTAGTACAGTAGTAGCGTCTTTAATTATTGCTTTTCTATTTACCACAAAGTGACCATTTAGTATTTCCTCTCTAACAACCATAATGATGTAATTACACAACAGCCAACCCCTTTGGCTGCAAAGAGGCAAAGAATAATTAATGCATCTTCACCTCACCTCCCCACCCACCCCGAAAATTATTCCTCATCAGGAATGCTATGTGATTTGCCTTGAGACTCAGTGAGAAAGATGGGCTATAAATAAATAAAGAAATAAATAAAAATTTTCCTGTAATTGCTTCTGGCATATTAAGTTTGCAATTGTGTGAGCTGTCCTATTGAAGACTGGTGGATGGATGCGATTTTGGCTGGGCATCCTAAAGTTGTTGGCTTTTATCAGGGCTTTTTTTGAAGAAAAAGCCCAGCAGGAACTCATTAGCATAATAGGCCATACCCAACAGCAGGAACTCATTAGCATATTATGCCACACCCATGACAGCACAGCTCATTAACATATTAGGCCACATCCCCATGTTACCAGAAGTGTGGTCATCCAGCCACACCCACCTTTTGCTTCTTATTCTGTTTACCTTGTTTGTTGTCAAAACCCAGGGCTTTTTTTGTAGCAGGAACTCCTTTGCATGTTAGGCCACACACCCCGAATGTAGCCAATCCTAGTGAGTTCCTGCTGTTGGGTGTGGCCTATTATGCTAATGAGTTCCTGCTGGGTGTGGCCAACTTGGGAGCCAGCCGGAACTCCGTTCCTGTGCGTTCCTGCCCAAAAATAGCCCTGGCTTTTATTGGATTCTGCATCATTTTGTGTACTTTACAGCAGTGTTCCCTCTAAGCTGACTTAGTGTGAGCTAGCTCAGTTTTTTAGCCTCCAAGTGCACACATTTTTGTCTTAGCTCAGGAAGGAGGGCTCCAGAGCAAACTAATTTATGCAGCAACCAAATGGCTCGCTCACAATTTTAATGCCAGGAGCTCACGAAGTAGAATTTTTGCTCACAGGACTCCCTACATTGCTTTACAGAAAACCAGTATATTTCAAAAGGCTCTTTCACCTACATCGTTCTTTGCAATGCCATTTTCTTGAATCTAGGAGGGTCCCCCCTGCCACGTTTCAGACTCTCTAGGTCATATAGGTCATTGCTATGTTCCCAGCAAAGGGCACTCTTATTTTTATGGCTTTTTTAAAAGACAAGATTTAATTCCTCGTGCGTTACATTCTTAAGCATGCTTTACTCACAAACGGGAATGCCGGTGCAGTCACATAGCAGCACGAGTGCAATGCATCCTGTGAAAACTGACCGCTTTTGATCCTCAGATATCATTATTGACAGAGACAGTTGGGAATTTGCTGCTCTTTTATACAGAGTAAGTCCCTGGTGTTAATTAAATTAGCTTGGCTAGAAGCACTGCGCTGTCCTTCGAAACTAATAATTTATACTGTTTCAGTTCGGAGAATGATGTACAGAGAGTGCCTTAAACATTGGGTTAGTTTCCTGCAAAGTAGCCTTTGAAATACAGCAAAAAGTCATCACGGGTGTAGACTTCTATGTGCGTCTGGTGCCCCCTAGTGCACGTTTTAGGAGTTCCGCTTTGTCTTCAGAAATTGCAGGAAGCCATGTTGATTCATTAGAAAAAAATCCACAAACACGAGAGTAGAAGTTTCATCAGGGGAAACTAAAACATTACAAAGTCGCAAGGAAGCTTTCCATTTGCCAGAACTCTTCAGGATATTAAGCAAAATACAGGGTTGCTTGAGAGCCTGTGTGGATCGGTAGTTAGGGCAGGGGTGTCGACAGGGGTCATTTCCTGCAGGAGCGCACAGGAGTGGAGCTCCGGCAGTAAAGAGCCCAGGGGGCGGGCATATGCAACAAGCCCCACCCCCTGTTCCCAGCAGCCCTCAGTCAGAGCAAGAAGCAGCCAGGTAAGTTGCAGAGTCCCCCCCGCTCACCTTCAGGTACAAGCTCTCCCTCCTCTGTGAGGGCAGATCTGCACGTTCCCCTCCCCCAATAGCTAGCAATCCAAAACAGTCCAGTGGAGCCTGAGCGGTGGGTGTTGCCTTCTGACACACTTCTGGTGATGTCAGGGGGTGTGGCATATGCAATTAAGTTATGCTAATGAGTTATGCTAATGAGCTCATTTGTTATGAGGGCCGGATCTGACATAAATGATTCCTTGTCGGGCTGGGCCATGTGTGTCATAAAATGTAATGCCAGGTAGCGGAGATATAAACTTTATAAAGGACACAAACACAAAGGGTTGGTTTTTGTACTTAAAATAAAATCATGCTTAAAACATTAGCAGTCTTGCAATATTTTGTTTATTTGTGTCTGAGAACTGACACCTCTTGCTCTGAATTAATGCATCAAAATGCCTGCGCCGTTGCAATCTCGAGTATGCTATTCAGGTGTGTATCTCCAAGCCGCAAACCTATGATGACGCAGCAGCAGCTGAACTGGAAGAAGCAGCAGAAGACAGCCAGTCCCACTGCGGGCCTGATAGGAGCCCTCTGGGGGCCCGATCTGGCCCCCGGGCCGCATGTTTGACACCCCTGAGTTAGGGTGTTAGGCAGGGATCTGGGAGACTTCATAGGGTTGCCAACCTCCAGGTGGGAACTGGAGATCTCTTGGAATTACAACTGCTCTCCAGACTTCTTAAATCACTTGTTATTTATTTAAAACATTTATTCCACTTCTCCTGGAGAAGATGGCTGCTTTGGAAGGTGGACGGCATGGTGTCCTTATACCGTATAGAGGTCCCTACCCTCAAATCTCCAGGTATTGCCAAACCCGAGGTGGGCAACCATCGGGAGATCCGTATTTGAATCTCGACTCTGCCACCGATGCTCACTGGGTGAACTCAGGCCACTCACCTCACAGGTTTGCTGTCGTGAGGATACATACAACATAAGAGGAGAGAACAATGTAAGCCACGGTGCGTCCCCACTGGGAAGAGAGGAAGCATATAAAATGAAGTTAAATGAAATATCTATCCTCAAATATAAGTTTTGTTTTTAAATTGTTTGGACCAGGGCTATTTTGGGGCAGGAACGTTCCGGCTGGCTCCCAAGTTGGCCACGCCCAGCAGGAACTCATTAGCATAATAGGCCACACCCAACAGCAGGAACTCATTAGGATTGGCTACATTCGGGGTGTGTGGCCTAACATGCAAAGGAGTTCCTGCTACAAAAAAAGGCCCTGGGTTTTGCCAACAAACAAGGTAAACAGAATAAGAAGGGAAAGGTGGGTGTGGCTGGATGACCATACTTCTGGTAACACGGGGGTGCGGCCTAATGTGCTAATGAGCTGTGCTGTCAGGGGTGTGGCCCAATAGGCTAATGAGTTCCTGCTGTTGGGTGTGGCCTATTATGCTAATGAGTTCCTGCTGGGCTTTTTCTACAAAAAGAGCCCTGGTTTAGACGTATAAACCAGAGATGGCTTCTGTGCAAGGATCATAAAGCAAATAGGCTGGAACAGTTGGGCGGAGACAGATAAAAAGAACTTCAATAGAGAGAAGTGCAAAGTCCTACAGTTGGGTGCAAAAAATCAAAGGCACAGATATAGAATGGGAGGGACTTGGCTTGACAGCAGCTCATGTGAAAGGGATCTGGGTGTTCTGGTTGATCACAAGCTAAACATGAGCCTGCAGTGCGATGTGGCTGCAAAGAAAGCGAATGCAATCTTAAGATGCATCAACAGAAGCCTTGTGTCCAGATCACGGGAGGTGGTCATTCCGCTCTATTCTGCTGTGGTCAGGCCTCACCCGGAGTCCTGTGTCTAGTTTTGGGCACCACATTTTAGGAAGGATGTTGACAAGCTCGAGCATGTCTACTACCATATTTAAAAAATTTCTTAAATCACTTTCTATAGGTTTGCTTAAATTTTTGTATACTCTTATCTTATTACCAGGGCTATTTTTGGGCAGGAACGCACAGGAACGGAGTTCCGGCTGGCTCCCGAGTTGGCCACGCCCAGCAGGAACTCATTAGCATAACAGGCCGCACCCAACAGCAGAAACTCATTC